>NC_091123.1:23941317-24241317 GCF_040183065.1 Periplaneta americana | reverse complement strand
AGCAGGTGGCACAGATTTCAGTTTTGCGAATCATTGCCGTTTCACACACACACACATATAATATATATATATATATATATATATATATATATATATATATATATATATATATATATGGTTTTATTTAACGATGTTTCCAGCTGCGGAAATGATTCGCTGTCGGTAGCAAGACAGGCTGATTATTTATATGGCTTAATTTAAGAGCCGCTTAAGCAGTTAGTCAAATATAAAGCGGATATTATTAATGGCATATGTGACGCTTTTGGGATTCAAGCAAGGGAGTTTAAGGGACCATATATTCTTCGCTTTACTCTTCCCACTCAAAGCAGAGTCTTTAAGGCTCCTGCATCATATATGGTAGAAGAACTGATGTTATGGCGAATGGAAAAGTCAGAGATATACTAGTGCAACATTAACAACGAATATTATGTGAGGTTATATAATTATAATATTCGTACTTTCCTGTGACATTCTGTTGGCATCATCAATTCTTTTCTACCACAAATTCCAATGGGATCCTGAGAACAGAAAATACGAGTGTACACAAGATCCTTACTATTCCTTTCTCGTAAAAAGTGAGAAAAATACGAATGACCTCTGTTAGGGCTTATTAGCTAGCAAGAGCTTCCGCTGTTTTCATCTCAGCAGGGGCAAAGCTCCGTGAACACATTATATTTAAAAAAAAAATCTACATTATATATTAAAAAAGTAAACAGTGATATGCCATTAGGAAAGTTCAGGATAACAGGCAGGGTTTGGAATTGAACGGGTTACATCAGCTGCTTGTCTATGCGGATGACGTGAATATGTTAGGAGAAAATACACAAACGATTAGGGAAAACACGGGAATTTTACTTGAAGCAAGTAAAGCGATCGGTTTGGAAGTAAATCCCGAAAAGAAAAAAGTATATGATTATGTCTCGTGACCAGAATATTGTACGAAATGGAAATATAAAAATTGGAGATTTATCCTTCGAAGAGGTGGAAAAATTCAAATATCTTGGAGCAACAGTAACAAATATAAATGACACTCGGGAGGAAATTAAACGCAGAATAAATATGGTAAATGCCTGTTATTATTCGGTTGAGAAGCTCTTATCATCCAGTCTGCTGTCCAAAAAATCTGAAAGTTAGAATTTATAAAACAGTTATATTACCGGTTGTTCTGTATGGTTATGAAACTTGGACTCTCACTCTGAGAGAGGAACATAGGTTAAGGGTGTTTGAGAATAAGGTGCTTAGGAAAATATTTGGGGCTAAGCGGGATGAAGTTACAGGAGAATGGAGAAAGTTACACAACACAGAACTGCAGGCATTGTATTCTTCACCTGACATAATTAGGAACATTAAATCCAGACGTTTGAGATGGGCAGGGCATGTAGCACGTATGGGCGAATCCAGAAATGCATATAGAGTGTTAGTTGGGAGACCGGAGGGAAAAAGACCTTTAGGGAGGCCGAGAGGTAGATGGGAGTATAATATTAAAATGGATTTGAGGGAGGTGGGGTATGCTGATAGAGACTGGATTAATCTTGCACAGGATAGGGACCGACGGCGGGCTTATGTGAGGGCGGCAATGAACCTTCGGGTTCCTTAAAAGCTATTTGTAAGTAAGTAAGTAAACAGTGATACGCGATTCATCTTATCCCTACAGTTGCGTAAGACGTTTATGCTGTTCGTGATTGTTATTGTGAGCATGGTTGGGATAGTAATGATGTTTGGAATTTGAAATATAAGTCTGATATTTATATTCATTTCTACCTTCGTACTTTCCGCATTTAAATTTAAAACAAAAGACGGAATAATAAATTAATGATTATTTTAACACATCCCCTTGTTTTCCATTCTTTTGTCATTTTTTCACGAACAGAACTTACTGTGTGATTATGAAAAACGTAATTATTCTTATTAACCGTTTCCAAGTTTTTATTTTTCGTTTTTGAGACTGCATTTCGGCTTTGATTTTATGGTACCTCCTATGTGACAGCACAGAGCATAATTTTTCCAGGAGGAACAAAAAAGTAATTAAATAGCAATAGCTCTACATAAGAATATTTGACAATTCGGTAGAAAACTTTAGTGAATACGATGACGTCATCATCGAGGATCAGTGTAGGCCTATTGATATTTAATTATTAATTTTTTCTTCCTCTTGAAAAATTATATGCTCTATACTGTCACATAATGAATACTATATCTCAAGTAAATTAATCGTCCAATTTGTCTCGGGCATTTTAGATCTTATAAATTGTGTGTTTGTGTGTGTGTGTGTGTGCGTGTGTGTGTGCGTGTGTGTGTGTGTGTGTATTCCCCTTATGTTATGTAACTGATTTTGATTATGTGTAATTCTCTACTTTATTTTATATATTATGTAACTGATCTTGACCATTTGTAATTTTATATCATGTAACTGATCTTGTCTATTGTAATTTCCTACTATATTTTATGTAATTTCTAAGGTATTTTCTTTTGTTTTGTTTTGTAATCAAATTTTGTATCTCATGTACATTATTGAAACCTGGTTGAGTGGAAGAGGCCTCATGGCCTTAACTCTGCCAGGCAAAATAAACCTACTACTACTACTACTACTACTACTACTACTACTACTACTACTACTACTACTACTACTACTACATAGGAGATTTCATAAAATCAACGGCGATTTATGTTAAGATGTACACATGATGCTGTTACAACAGAATATCTTGTCTTTATTGTCAAAGAATGGAGTACGAGATGCAATGAACCTATCTGAAACTGATGTTCATGTTAATAGCAATTGTTCGTGATGTTAAAATGTCGGAACAGTTGCAGGATTGCATAAACAGAACAAGTAATGGTTACATTCGCTCGCATGTAAGTTGATCTAAATGTAATCAAGCTCGCGTCGCAATCTGGGGTATAATATTTCAGATGAAGGCAATAAAGAGCTCTATTAGTGTAATGCAATCGTGCCAGGGACAGATAGACTTTGATCCTCCCACACAGACTCCCACAGACGGTAACAGACTCTGTGTGAAAGGGAACCTCTTCTGAGTCACTCCCAATAACAAGCAATACCGGCAACTTTGCTGATATACAGTTTATCTTGTGCCACGGGCATCCGGATTGAAAATAGGTGGCCAAGAAGACGAATATGGATACTTTAAACAAATATGTTAATCTGATAATACAGTTACGTAAAATGAATTATGCAATAAAATTGTCCTTTTAAGTTGCAAATTACGTTCTGCAACTGTTATTTCTTGGTAACGTATAGGCTTAATTTAATTTAGTGGTCTGACCCAATATTTTGGGTTTGCCCTGCGACACAGAATAGCTCACAATAAAATTTAAAATGAAAAATTATATAAACAGGTTTCAGACAAAAGTGAATAAGACATAAAAAAAATAGAACCAAGTAGAATTTAAATTGAATGTACACCATAAAGATGCTGACGAAATATCGCTACAGAAAATGTTATTATGGTGGTGACGATGGCATCTTGAAGATCTCTCGTCAGCTTGTATTTTTCCCTCCACTTTACAAGGCTTTCGGAATGGTGCCTCTCGCTCCAAAGAAGAGACCGGTAACTGTGATTTTTTCAATGTCGTATTTCGCCGATAGGTACTGAATCGTGGGCTCGTAGATTTTCTTTTTCTTTCGTTCACTTCAGATGGCTGAGTGGCTGAGATTTCAAATCTGATGGTAGGATCAATTATTTCGGCTGTCTGTTTATTCCTATTTATAGCTATGATATCGATCCTACGATTGCTTCCACTATCAGCAATACAATGAACTTCCTCGTGAACGTCTAGATTTTTGGCTCGAAGTGCATCTGCGATCATAGAACGTATGGTGTTGTGACGTTTTATTCTGAGTACTTCTCCTGTTGGCAACTCCCAAGCACATGTGGTAAAGTTTCATACTCACTGCAGTGCCTACAGTGGGTTGTGCCTGTAGAGCGACCAGGGAGAGAACGTACTGGTGCCACCATCGCAGTCATTTTGAGCATTTCTCTCCATTCAAAACTTAATAATCCTCCATGCTTGATGATCCACGAGTTGGCTGCAGGTACTTCTTCAAACAATACAACTCCTTTTCCCTTCTGGGGGTATGCACACCAGGTTTTAAATTCACAGTACCGAAGATGTTGCTTTAATTGCTTCACGGATCCTGTAGCCTCATCTCTGCTCACTTGCAATTCCGACAAGCAACGGGTTCTTATTAGTTTCGTAGTCTCGTACAGCATTAACGTGCTGGTCATTTAGGTTTTCTAGCTTGGTATTGATATTGAGTTGCTGCAGATAGGCTTCCCATGTAGCGCGCATCACTGACAATCCTTTGTATTTGGTACTTGTATATATCATGCTATTAGGAGTGTCGCCTGTTAATTGTAACATTTCCTTTACTGAGTTTTTAATCATATTGTCAGCTTTAATGAGGAATTTTTTTGGGGATCAGATCCACAGATCCAGTTTGAAATGGATATATTAAAGTATAGTTATTACTTATTAGCATAATATTTATTGAACTTATTGGCTATTTCACTTCGTTTGAAAGATGTTATTGTGTACAAAAAGCATTTTTTGATTATCGTTTCATGCTGTATGTTGTGTATAAATTTATGATTTCTGGCCATCTGTTCTGTGTAATCCATCTTTTGTATAGAATTAATAAAATACTCTTTTGGTAGTAATTATTTTATTAATTGAGTATTTAATTTTCACCAGCTCACATTTCTTGAATCATTTGTTTTTTCTTATTTAAATTTAGGACACAAGAGCCAAAAAGAGACTTCACAGTTATGTATCATACATTTTTTCAATGACAGACGTGGAGTTGCAGAAATAGTAAGTGTAAGTGTAACATTATTAAGCAATTTACAAACAAATGAAATCTTTAAAAAGGTATCTAGAAGTGAAATTACTTATGGCTTTTAAGGACCAAAATTATTTTTGTAAGTTGATTTATTATTATTTCAGTTTTTGCCTAGTTGTATTATCCATTTCCTTACTAATTTCAAAAGATAATCAGAAGTTCATTCGAATTCCAACCAAAAGTCAATTGGTTATTAATTTATCTACCTTTAGGAAGTACAGTATATGTACGCTGGAATCTTTGAAGTGAAGTGACAATAATTTAATTGGTCTTGGAACAGATTTGATTCTTGAATATTATATACTATACTTTGTTGTATATTTACGTCTAGTAACCTATTAATGCTAATACTAATAATAATGTAAAGGAATAAAAGAATAGAACATAGCAATACATTTCTCATTATTATTATTCTCATTATTATTGAAACTATTTAGAATAACCTTCCAACATTAAGGTAAAGTACGGTGAGTAAAGAAGTCATTCAGTACGTAGGATCGTGATTTTACTACATGTGGTGATATCTGGTAACAGTTGGCAACACTGACAAGGCGGAAATATTTGCTGTTTGGGAACTGAACTTACGTGATCCTCACTATATATATCATGCTATTAGGAGTGTCGCCTGGTAATTGTAATATTTCCTTTACTGCGCTTTTAATCATATTGTCAGCTTAATGAGGAATTTTTTGGGGATTAGATCTACAGATCCAGTTTGAAATGGATATATTAAAGTTGGGCCGATGAACTGGTTTAAGACGACTAATTTTTGTTGTGGCTGAAGCAAATGACTTGATGTTAGTTTGTTGAGGTGTGTCTTTAGTTTATCCAATAATTGAAATAGTTATTTATGGTACTTGTGAGGTAAGTGCAATAAAGATCACGCTCACAAGTACCATACGTAATTTTATCCGTGACCATAACGAAAAATTATGTTTTATAAAAGAAAATATGTTGAAAATAAGTCCTCATATAATCACATATCATTGCATGGATTTTATAATCGATACGTGTACTAGGTAGGTTATGATGTAGGAGGGCATGATTAGTGAAGAATGGTATCTAAGGCGTAGGATAAATAAATTATAATTAATTATATAATTTTAATATATATTTTTTCACTTTAAACGTGTATTTTCGTCTTTTTGAAGTTTCAGGGATTATTTAGAAGTGTGCACGGGACTAATGCGATTAAAATAATTTCACATTTTACTTCTGTAAACTTAAGAGCAATATTAAAACTTAATTAATTATCGTGTCTGTTTAGCTCAGTTGGCTAACGCGTGTTGTTTTAAAATCCTATAAACCCAACTTCGCAGGTTCAAGTCTCCTCGCATCCCAAATAGTAATATACGTTACAAGAGCGGTATGTTGACGTTTTCATGGTCGAGGAAAAGATTGAAAGAGCGAAACGTAGTTGAGCTTTTTTAATTTCCGAGAACATGAAAACAAACATACCGCTCGTGTATCGTACATTATTTTATGCGAAGATCGTTTATTACATACCTGAAACACGAATTTCTAATTAGTTGCAATGAAATCTCCATGTTGGTTTCTGTTTAATGACGCCAACTTCGGAACAGCAAAATATCTTTTTTTAACATTGTTGCTGTAAAATGTTTTCTGTGTTTACTATACTCCAGCAGGCCATGATATACGTCTGTCTTTTTTTTTCCCCCCAGTCTATAAATGCGAACTTAAAACAAACGGTAAGGTTATGTAATGATTTATTTTTCATTTTAATATTTTAACAATATTATTTATATAACATATTGCAGTAATAACATCGGCATCTGGAATCTCGTTGATTTTTTCACGGCTTCCTTAATGTTACTTGTATCAGGAATGCAATAAGTTTCGTGGAGTAGTAGACTTTACTTAATTTTTGCAAATATTTAAAAACAATAATTAACATTGCAATTTAGGTGAAATTGCAGTGGTAAGTTTTCAATTTATAATTATTACTATGTTAAACGTCTCTAAAAATAATATGTTAAAAGCCTAAAGCAGTAAAATGAATGTCGCGCTTAAGCGGTAAGAAGAGGGAAATCGTTATGTGTGTTACGTTGGGAATACTGAATGTGGTATTTCACACTTACCGCGTATTGGTTCTGTGCGGAAAGCAAGCAAATACGCACGATCTCGCACAAAGGTAAATTATTACAAAATTTTAAAAAGATACATATTAGATATGGATGTAATGTACAAATTACGACGTAGCAGATAGAGAAAAGAGAAGGAGATTGAGTGTATATTTAAGAAATGGTAATAAAGAAGTAGAGGTAGTGACATCTAGTAACTAATATATTAACTTCTTGAGTAATAGTTCAATGGAAAAGTATATGTGTGTACCCGGGTACTAGGAAAATACTAATGAACTGTGAGATAAAGTACAAACTGTGAGGTAAAGTCTTTATCTCGCTAGTGAAATAAAGTAATGTTGAATAAAAGCCTACTTTACAAACGCAAAAGTATTTAGTAAATGCATGTTTTTCGCTGTTGTGTTTAAATTATTTTAACCCTTAAATTAGCAAACTTCATTTCTCACACTAGTTTATTAAACCGTATCGGACTGTAAAGAAAACAACTCTCGTAATGTCGATATTTTATATATTGTACAATATTATAGTACTGTGAAATTTTAATTTTCCTACCAATTTTTTTTCTATTCTATTAAAATTATAGCATTTAGCCTATTAACTTGTTGTAGTCTATCCTATAGGATACTTCGCGAATTTAAGGGTTAAAGAGGAAATAAATTTAAAAAAACAGTTGAGACTGGTATAATACCTAAAACAAATGCTATTTCGTATGCAAATGTCATTGTTAGGTTATTTATAGGTTTTTTTATACTCAATACGGTCAGCTTCAATAATATACAGATCTCGTCGAATACGTAGATAGCATAATCCAATATCGCGTCATTAATTGCATTAAGACTGTTTCATTTGGAATCAGTCCAATATTTCCGTCATAGTCTATCAAGCTCAAATACCATGTTTGATTTATTCCAAAAACGGAGTTGCACGCTCTAACCTATGACTATACCCTATATTTTTCATCCATATCATAATATTAAATAGCCAACGAACATAAATTATTTTTCCCATTATGCCATATAAAATCAATGTTTATTGGTAAGGTTAAGGCCATGACAGTGACCTGGAACTTGTAAATAAATAATTATTGAAGAAGAATAGTGCAGTAGTAATATTCATAAATAATTTGTTTTCAGTTAATATTTTTATTACGTCATTATAACGTAGACCATAAGTAAATTCTACAGTTTACAGTACTGCCATATGATGGAAACTTTAGTAACTTTTGAGTATAGACGATCCTTCAACGGTAATTTTTAGAAAGAAAGCAAGCTTATTTTTTAGAATATTTTTTCTCATATGGTATTACATACATCGCGTTGGTTACATCGCAGTGAAGAATGTAGGCCTACTATTTAACAATATATCAGAGTTTAAACCTTATGGTAACATAGGAGGAATTTCCTCCAATGCAAAAAACATCTTAAGCTCTGTCCCTGTCCACTGCATTTTCTCAGAAAATAATTTTGATCATGACTACTTCAGACAATTATTATTATTATTATTATTATTATTATTATTATTATTATTATTATTATTATTATTATTATTATTATTATTATTATTATTATATTTTGACACAACAGTAATTTGCTATTTCGCCATTCCATGCATTGAATGTAGAATCATAAACTAGTGTGTATATAATAATTTCATACATTATACCTGACTCTTGTCATTATTATCATTGTACTGATATATATTTTTTTCTTCTTTGCAGTGCAAGAAGTAGTGGTCCAGCAGACTCCTTCACAAATCACGTGAGTACAGATCCTTCATTTGTTTGTTGCAAAGTAAGATCTATAAACATTACTGGTAACACATAAAACTACAGCTAACCGTCGACACTTACCTGGGGTCTTTTCTGACGTCACACTCTATTTTATTGTTAACATCTACATCCATATACTCCGAAACTTTCCAATAATCTAGATTTGCTATCTTTTGTTGTTTTAGTTTTTTTACTATTAAAATTATTTCATAATTATATATTGATTTTTCTTTCATGTTTATTGCTTGGGTGCTTGGATGGCCCAAGCTATAGAACACGTATTTATTTTCTAGTTAGAATTATTTCGCAATGATAGTGTTTTGTTGTAATTTGAAAAGTGAAAAAGTGAAACAAAGACAGCATAAACTGCCATGTAGGCTATGGATAAAATGTTGTAGGTTCAAGAGTAATTATTTGTATTTGTAAAATTAGCCTCTTGTTCTTTCTATTGCAGCAGGTGATAGGACCAAAATAATTACTTGTCTAAATATAATAATTTAATTAATTATTGATACAATAACAATTTCCTTTTGTGCTTTATTTCAAGAAAAGTGAATGTGTTCTCTGATAATTGAAAAAAATAAAAACACAGCTGCCATTAAACTAATCAAATTAATTCGTTAGTTCATTGTGAATAGTGAATAATTCTAGGTGCAATAAAAACTTTCAATTTGCTTGTGCTGTATATAAAAATGCTGTAAGCTGTCAAATATCATAATCAGGGGCGGCTTTCGAAGGGGGGCTGCGGAGCTGCAGCACCCCCAGACATTTGTGGCTCTTGTCTCGTTTATGTTGTGAAATATATTTATTATACAGCCTCTATTTAGCGGCTCGAATTTTTTTTTTTATTTCGCTCTCATTGACAAGCACGCAGCCGTTAGTGAAGTCACTTCTTCCCGTGGTGCTGCCAGAGCGAAACGATAGACAAGGACGGATTGGTGAAGCCACTTCCTCTCCTGGAGCTGCCAGTCTCGTCTCGAATGCTTTCCGCGTTAGTTTTACCCCTCCCCCTGCTGCCCTTCGCCGTGAATCCAGAGTTTCCAGGCGCTGCAAAATTTGCAGCAGTTTGTCAGTAGCGCGCAGTTTTAAATACATTTTTTTTAATGTTGTGAGTATAACAAGTGCAACAATGTTTAATTCTGTACAATATTTGCAGTCTATTCAGTTCAGTACCTTAACAATTCAGGAGAAATGTGAAATTAAGTGCCCATCAGTTGAATCTCATAGATGGAAAGGGCCGCTAAACAAAATAGCCTACAAAGCTCGCATATTTTTTGCTAATTTATCCAGTATCCCTGCTTTCTTCTCTCGATCTCCACACAGCCTGTATTAGATTAATGTGTTTCAAAGACAATTCCATCAGCTGGGGCAACAAGATGGAGTTTTAAAATAAGAACAGTAAATGTTGTTCATGAGAAGAAGGAGCCATTGCTAGAATGTTTTCAAACCATAATGGAATCTGAAACATCTAACAACATCACAATAAATGAGGCAAGCGCCCTGGTGCGTACTCTTGAACATCCTGAATTCAATTTTTGGCTCAGTTTTTTTTTTTTTTTCATTTATTAATGTATCATGTAGATATATTATACAACCAACTGCAACATCGCCAGTTAGATATTTCTAAGGTTCAAATCTTCATATAAAATAATTAAGTTATGGTTTATTTCACGACACTCGCAACTGCGGGGGTTATATCAGCGTCGCCGGTGTGCCGGAATTTTGTCCCGCAGGATTCTTTTAAATGCCAGACAATACGGAACAGTGCACGGTTGAGCAGCGAGATCTGTGAAAATGAAAACCCTAAAAAGCGTCGTAAGGTCGAAGGGATTCAGACAAGGGTTGCGGGACTCAAGGAAGTGTGTGACCTCATTATCACACAAGCTAGCACCCGATTCCAGTTAATAGATCATCTGATATTATCTTCTCATCTGTGTCAAGAAAAATTTGAATGCTACAAAAGATCATTTCCTGAAAATGACCTAAATGTATGTGTGAAGCTTTTTCCAATGTCCGATAAAGACAAACTAAAAACGTAACTCACTGTGTTATATCAGAGACAAGAATTCAGAAATATCAGTGATCCAGTCAAGCTCTTGCAGTTTCTTCTATCTGAGAACTTGCAGGCCTCATTTTCAGAAGTTGTGGAACTACTACGCATAGCTATCGCCGTACCAATGACAATTTTCGAACCAGAAAGTTGCTTTTCGTGCTTGAAGAGAGTAAAATCCTGTCTTAGAAATACGGTAAGAGAAGAGAGACTGACCGCATTAGCTATGTTTTCCATTGTAAAGACTATGTTAAACGACATATCGGATTTTAATTAGAAGTTGATTAAAAAATTTGCAACCTACAAGACAAGGCGCATGGAACTAATCTTTAAATAAGATAAGTTGCATGGTTTATTTTTGTATGCAGCCCCTCTGAATTCAGTACCCACGAGCCGCCACTGATCATAATTATTAACAGCAAATATTCTTGGGGTCAAGAAAGACTCCAGGTAAGTAGTATGAAATTCTAGAGCAGCCAAGTTGCGAGGGTTAATACAGAGACATCATTTTATTTTTACTAACATTTTTAATATTAACCTGGCTATACCTTTCTATTAACGATTGAAGCAGGAAACACCGTTTGCTCCCCCTTCCACGACGGAGTTCGATGATACTGGCGTAAAATACAAATCACTTTAATAGGTATAGGAGGGAAGAAAAGTAGTTCACCCATTTATGTAAACTAGGAAATATCGCGATTTTGAGTTTGATAATTTTCATTAGGTTTTTGTTTAATCAAAATACAGTACTGTATCAACACTTAGTGTTTTTACACACGAATTCAGCTATCCATTCGGAAGTATTAATTATGCAGTGTATATTGTACTGTTACAGCACATTAGCGTACAATATAGAGAATGAAGTTAAATTGAAAAATAATCATAATATGGATATTTAAACACATTTTAGAAATTGGTGGCCGTTCATTTCGATACAGGCTTCAGTTCTTTTGTGCATATTATCGCAGTATAGACTATTGTACCTAATTCCAATTACCAGTTTCGTCCTTCGTACGAGTAACTCATGTTGAAATAATTCTGTAACTACTCTATAAAAGAGTATCTTACGTACTGTAAATTCAATCTTCACTTCTGCCCGATCCGAAAAGATAAAATCACTCAGAAATGCTATCTACTGTCCGTTCAAGTGGGTTTGTCGCAGGGTTGTAGAAAGGGGGGGGGGGAATCACGTGATAGTTAATTACTTAAGGAGGCCCTTTTATTTGTTATTTAAACACTTGTATAATATTACTTAGACGTCCAATTCCTAACAGAAATTAATGTTTTCAGAAAAGAGCTAAGATAGCCCAGCTACTAGACTTAACAGAGGGGCGAACAGAAGCAGGTGGGGGAAACCGGGATGCGACATAGGGAAACGGACGACAGTACCCGTACGAAAATATGATTCAATATTGAAAGCTCTTTCGTCACTGGAAAACGCGAACATATTTCTGAAACGTATTATACTCAGTAACTCAGTACTGCTTACGCGCCCTCGGCTCTGTGTCGTGAAGGGTTGGAAGTTTACTAGTAGAAGGGGTGGGAGTGAAGTACATTCCAAAACTCAGGTACAATAAGAATTGAAGTAAAAATAAAATGATGTCCCTGTATATCTACTGAATACACAGCATGAAAAAACTTTGTTACGCTACTACGCAGAAATTTGTCTCTCGGCGGACGAACCTAAACAAGGAACGTACAATCGCATGTGTTCTTTGTTAACGGTGTGCACACTACTACTGCGTACATAGTTGTAACAGTGCTTGCCGATAGCAATGATGCCGCGTAACAGTGTAGGGAAATTTCTCAATCTGTACTAGATGGAAAATGATTATTTCTCCCCACAGCTGTATGCATTATCGATGTTTTCCTCCTTAACCCACGCATGTTCTATTTCAAGAAAACAATATAGCCTAAGACCTTCCTGAACCACATATTACATGGAACGTTTGGCACTGTCCCAGAATCAGTTTTCCTTACTTACTGTGTAGATGAAACTAATGATCGAGTGTCGTATGAAGTGCAGTATTTGTGTAAGTAGGCCCTAATTGATGAAAAGTTCTGCCACTGTTGATGATTATTAAATTAAATCTCTGCTAGCACAAAATATGAAACAAAATCATATAGTTTCTGCCTTTCACTTTTTTTTTTAGTTTATAGTGAGGATCGGGTAAGAACAGTTCCTAAACAGCAAATATTGCCGTCTTGTCAGTGCTGCCAACTGTTACCAGATATCACATGATCCTTCGTACTGAATGACTTATTTACGTACTGTACTTTACATTAATGTTGAAAGGTTATTCTAAATAATTCAATAATTTGTAACATATTTTCGTAGGCAAACTATACGAGAAAGGGATCAACATGTTAGGTATTTTGTCTGGCAATACGAAATTCATTGGCTTGACTAGACAATTGATTCACGAGACCTAACCTAAAAATGTATTTTGTTTGACCACATGAAATTGTTAGTACTAACTCCGAAAACTTACCTGACTATAGTCTTGAATTATAACCACAACGCAACACATAAAATAACTATTATGTATTAATATTAATTAATTAGAATGTTCAAATTTCACTAGCTTCAATAACCAGCTCGGAAATCTAGTAGAATTTTAATTTCATGGAATTCCAATACTGACGACATTTGCCTCATCTGCCAACATAACAGTTACAAAATCACTACCATTTGTAGTATTTATCAGTATCGAAATTCTAAACGAAGTTGGTAAAAGAAAATTCAACCTGCAAACTAGAAAATCACCAGAATCCACTAGCATATGTTGTAATAGGGGAAAAAGGTTAGGTTTCACACTTAGGGTATGAAGTAACTTGACCCGGACTATATATGGGTACAGACTAAGATGTTTTCTTAGAATTATTCAAACTGTGCTGTAACTCCCCTGAAGATGTCTGGACATCTGACTAACACTGTTAATTCTATAATAATTATTTCTACTTATTTCTTTATTTGTCTGAAACATCACGCCACAGTGACATCATTGTCTTCCAGATTTATTTTATCAGCAACAGAACCAGTTCCCTGAAATCCCCGCAATTACAAATGGAACATGTACCTTCTCTTAAATTGTTAAATGTTATAAATTTTCTCAAACCTTGAAAAACTCTTATCGGTTTCGTAATAGCTGTATCCTAATATTTAATGATAGAGCACGACTTGAAACTTCAAAATTCTTATAGCAGTACTAATAAAATCATTAATGTTTTAATCAACAAAATGGTAACTATGGAACTGCATTAAGTAACAAATGAAGACCTAACATTCTAAATGTGTTAAGTGTCAATCGTTCAAATTTCATTTTATTCAATCTAAGGGAGGAACATTCATTTGCGATTAGCGCGTCTAGCCGCGAAACCAGGTGGCCCGGGTTCGAATCCTGGTCGGGGCAAGTTACTTCGTTGAGGTTTTTTCCGGGGTTTTTCCTCAACCCAATTTGAGCAAATGCTGGATAACTTTCGGTTACGGACTCCGGACTCATTTCACCGGCATTATCACCTTCATCTCATTCAGACGCTAAATAACCTGAGATGTTGATACAGCGTTGTAAAATAACTTACTAAAATCCATATGGGAGTATCATACTAAATTGTCTTTGTCGTAGCTCAACTGTAAGTGACTCATTCGTGCGCCAAAAGATGGTGTTGTAGGTATCTCAAAATGCATTGCGCAGTATGTTTTTCATTAATATCTCAGAAAGTTGTTTTTGGCACTTAGCACATTTAGAATGTTAGGTCCTCAAATGAAGAACCCAACTGTTTGTCCAACACGTGATGTTTTTGTTTTTTTCTTCTATCTCAAGTATATATACTTATTTTGTTAAGTTTATTTATACACGCTTTAACATCTGTGATAATATCGCTTATTAGGATCTGTGGGTATCTCAGTAGACCGTTTTTACTATTGTCGAGTTCCTGTTTCTATTGGCGTGTGTTATAGATTTGTGTTCATGTAGGCTAACTGATATTAGATTTTCATTAGATATTGGTGATTAAGGCGGTGATGAATCGTGGTATATAAATTTCCAACCCGGCATTTGTCTTTGTGATTGAGGAAAACCATGAAAAACCCCAGATTGACCGACCTCGGGGTTTAAACCCGGGACCTCCCGAATGCGAGTCTCAGACGTTACCGTCTCAAGTGTAATAATATTTATAACGTTTTAAATTTTGAAATGATTTTTGAATCGCGCTATATTTCATGCGCATCACTCCCACTTAAGTTGACTCGTAGTAGCCTAGACCAGAGATGTAGAACTGGGGAAGAGAGGGGTGGAAGCATGGGGAAAGAGTTTGTTCCCCGTCCACAATTCCTCGGTCTTGAATTACGTATCTGTGACATCCTCAAACACACTGAATACATATTTCCTCTCCCCTTACCGTATCCAATGACGTATGGGGGTGAAAGGAAGGGACGAGTCACGTGTTTCGGCTTGTGATTATGCCACAATTGTAGCACATTTTTGCATCCCTGGCCTAGACACTAGATGTGACACTTGCACCGCGAAAGGACTTTCAATGTGCAAATTTACACCTTCCGGCATTTCCTTTTTCTTCCGACCCTGCAGTCAGCTCGTTATGCTGCTCCTCCCCCCTCCCCCCGTATGTTGCAGCTAATAGGTTACGTCCATTTTCGGTTTTCCTCTTTAACATTTTCTAGAGTTCCTTCAGTGAAGCAGCGAACTCCGAAGTGAGACAAGTGGCCAATAGGCTTGGAGTTCACATATGCAGTTTTTCACAGCCCCAATTCCCTTGCAAGGACGTGTTTTCGCGTACCGTTAAAGTTTCTCCTCTCATTTCCCTCTCTCTTTTATTATTTCATACACTAAATGTCAACAAAATGTCATCAATAATTTAGGATAAATCGTTACAGGCAGTGACAAATAGCATGGCCATTTCATTTCATTTTTTCATTTCATTTTTTCATTTCATTTATTGCATTCCATAGATCTTACATTAGTAATGACGCTTTAAGATGTGGAACAAGTCAAAATTTTACAAGATTACATGACAATTTTTACATTTTTTTACAATTTCAGTTTCACTTTTTTACAATTTTTTGGCGAGATATAGTGAGATGAAGTGAGTTGAGGCCGAGGATTCGCCAACAGTTTACCTGGCATTTGCCTTATGGTTAGGGAAAACGTCGGAAAAAACCCAACCAGGTAATCAGACTAAACGGGGGTGAAGTGAAGTGAGGCCGAGGACTCGCCATAGACCACCCGGCATCAGTCTCACGGATGGTGAAAACCTCGGAAGAAATCAATCAATCAGACCAAAAGGGGGATCCAACCCAAGCCCGAGCGGAGTTCCGGATCAGCAGGCCAGCGAGTCTGCCGACTGAGTTACATCGATGGCTCTACTAAAAATATACAGTACATAGCCAATCAGATTATTAAATTTACAAACCTAAACGATTATTCATCAGTTGAGTTATAAAATATAATACATAGCAAGTAAATTAATTCAATTTAAAGGCATAAACAATTCAATCAGTTGAGATATATAGAAGTTGATAATACATATCATGCAAATTACTTCAAATTACAAGCATAAACAATTCATCAGTAGAACTGAATAATTTTGAGGGGAAAATTGTCCCGAGGCCGAGTATCGAACCCGAGACCTTTGGTTAAACATACCAACGCTCTACTAACTGAGCTACCCGGGAACTGTCAAGATATTTGCTAATATTAGAGTTCCCGGGTAGCTCAGTTGGTAGAGCGTTGGTACGTTTAACCAAAGGTTCCGGGTTCGATACCCGGCCCCGGAACAATTTTTCCCTCAAAATTATTCAAATCAACTTTACAGAGAGTTATACCTGAAAGCTTGATTTGCATCAGTAGAACTATAAGTTACAGATTACTATTCAATTTAAGCATAGGCCTATACAATTCTTCAGCCAAACTATACAAACATATACAAGATAAAGTAAATGGATTAATTCAATTTACAAGCATACTTTCGTTCAGCTATACAAAATTGTACAATTCATATCAAGTAGGTTAATTCAATTTATAATCATAATTAATTCATCAGACGCCCTAACGCCCATAGTCATTTTTTTTTCGGTATCACGTTGTTGAAAACGTGTATTTCCACGAAAATTGTGAAGTTCCTTACAGCACTGCATTACTTGGGAAAGTAAAAACCCGTAACTTAACTAGATTAAAATATATGAGATTACTCCGTCGTTAAAAACTGTCAAGATATTTGCTAATATTAGAATGTAAATGGGGTCGAACTATTTCCGCATTCGAGCCAAGTGATGAAAGCAGTTTCTATTAATAAACTTCAGTCTGTGCAACATATGCTGTTTTGTACTTTATGTTGCTCTACAAAGACCTACCTCTATGCAAGTTTCACTTTTGTAGTTATTAAAAGTACCGACTGGGAGTCTTCTAGCTTACAGTATATGCAGCGAGTGATATCATACATAAAGTTGCGACATTTCTGACATGAAATCTCCAGCAAGAGGTCTTGTTGCATAACATCCATCCCAAGGAACTAATAAGTTACATCTCTCTTCCACTATATTGCTTCTGATCTTTGCGAAGTTTATTTGCTTTGGCTCAAAGTACAGTGTGTCCCGTAGAATCACTACCACAAAGAACCCTGAATATCTCCTAAACTAATAGTGACAGAATAACCGGACTTAGATTTTATGTTAGAAAAACTCACCGAGTTTCAATAGATCTCCACATGTGCGCCTCCGGTGGCCCGAACAATATCAAGACGGTATTCTATCTCCCTCCATGTGTTCCGCAGCATTACATGTGTGACGGAAGCACAAGCGTCTATTATCCGCCTTCGGAGGTCAGTCAGGTCCTGTACTGGAGTTCGATAAACAATGCTTTTTACATATTCCCAAAGAAAGAAATCTGAGGGGGTCAAATCTGGTGACTTTGGAGGCCATTCAATGGGATCTTCCGATCCACTTATTTGGAAATCCACTTGATTGGTGTACTGTGGAAGGGCTCCATCTTTTTGGAAGAACTCATCCGGTATTTGCGGGACTGCATAGTTCTCCAGCATATCTAAGTATATTGTCCCTGTCACTGTGCTTTCAGCAAAGAAGAAATCTTTTATGGACAATATTGTGTACAGTCGACTTCGGAATACCCAGCTCTGAACTGGCCCGTCGAATTGATTTCCTTGGACTGCGCTGAAATGCTTGCCTGCGGACACTGCTTTTTTGCCGCTTCCCTTCTCCTCAACACAGAGCCTGTTTCCAACAGCTCTGGAGCATTTGCACCATATTCCTGCCTAAATCGTCTTTGCACTGCAATTGGGAACTTCAATTCGACTAACCAATAAAATTTCACTTTCTGTTGTATCGTGAATTCCGCCATTTTAACTCTATAAGCCGGTTTCTTCAACCTTTGTTAAAATGCACCTAACATAGCATTAATTAACTGTAAGTTAAAAGTATAAATTGCTGTTAAAAATATTGCGTTTCTTCAACTTTACATTTCATATTTTAACATTCTGTTTGTTAACTCTCTGTTAGGACCAGAGATTCTAACCACAGTCTACTATATACAGTCGCGAAGCTTGAGGTGATTTTTTGCAAATCTCGTGATAAAGCGCTCCAAGCGGTTAGCAACTAGAAACAATAGACTGTCCACGGTCGACTTTGGACTCTGTCGTATTTCCATCGAGTGCTAGCTCGTTGCGTATTTCACATTGATGCTTGTGAAATGTTCGTTATTGGTTGTAATTAAAATGTTAATGGCTAAAATACAATAATTGGAATAATAATATTTTACTAGAGACGTAGAATAATTAAATTTGTTTTAATGAAATTTTATTGATCACGTTTTATTTTCAATTCTGGTGGGATTATTATTGCTTAGGCCTACTTTTTTTTTTTCAAAGGATATGTTTTTAATTATAGCTGTTAATTTTGTTGTTATTTTTATTTGTTACTTTACTAGAGACGTAGAAAAAGTCTGTTACAATAAAATTTATTGATCACGTTTTATTTCCAATTCTGGTGTGATTATTATTGCTTAAATTCATTCCACTTTGTTAACTACGTAAACCTACACTACAAGTACCGGTACACTTAAGTTAATCCATTAATTCATATTTCCATTATTATTGTTGTAAAGGGAAATGCAATTAATATTTATTGGTTTCATAGTTAATTATCGCAATAATCTTGAATGAGTGAAGCGATTATAGTAAATTTCAGTTCGTTTTGCACAAACAAAAATAATATTAACCTATTTCTTGCAGGTATCTTCGAGTTTATGGTGGAATTTAATATACTTCATTAAAATAATAAATTAACTTTATGCATTTAATATTTCAATAATGGAAGGAAGGTGTTAATTTTTCGAAAAGAACACGACGACGAAAGTGTAACATATTTTGTCATCTGCTAGGAGAGAGATCTGCGATGATGAGGCGATAGTAGCGATCCTAGTGGTGGGCAACTATCCATGTTTGCATTTTTACTACATATTGAGCTTCGCGACTGTATATAGTAGACTGTGCTATAACCAAGTAGAGGCTCACTTCTGTTTTCTGAACTCTGACAATTGCGATTCTCGCTTGTTTCCGTTGTTTGATTCAGAGAGGATAGAATTCTTTCTATTCTCTCAGATTTGATTTCTGCTTCTTTCCTCGTCTGTATCACAATAGCGTGGAGCGGCGTATTGATATTGCTGTTATGACATGGAAAACACTGGAACAAAAAGAAATCGTGGGACTAATTTCTCTTCATTCGAAAGAAGCCTTCTGCTGGAAATTATTTCGCAGTATAAATCAATTAATGAGAATAAACAAACAAACGGATCTAAGTTAAAAGGGTAAAGTGAGGCTTGGCAGAAAATAGCATATACCTTTGAATGAACTTCTATTGTGTCAAATCACAGAAATCATCCGCTCTGTTTATGTATTCATGGATATCATTTTCTAAATAATCCAGATATATAAGTTCAGCATCTAACGCACCAACCATATTGGATACTTCTATGCTAACAGATAGTTAAATGATTTAACTGCATGAAATTGGACAGTTAAATTAACATAAGTTTTAACAGCCTGTTAGTACTAACAGTAGTTGAAGAAATGTTTCAACTGTTAAGTTTACAGTTAAAATGGAATAACACACTGTTATAATTTAACAAAGGTTGAAGAAACAGGGCCTATGTGTTGTCGTACCCCGCGCATGCGCATTAGAGTCATAATTTTCATTGTTGCCAAACTTGGAGAGTTTCTACATAAGACAAGATGAGAAACATATTTGTAAATACATTGAGTGACGAGATATTTACATTTCTTTGGTAGTGATTCTACGGGACACAGTGTATTATGGCTAACTCCTTCAAAATATAGAAATTTTAATAGATCCAGGGTTGCAAGTCAAGTCATGCTTAGTCAACAACAGAAAACAGTGGCCCTTCAATACTAATTCCTTACTGCTGTGCAGACTTCGTACTTCAGCTATCTAAAGACTGAAGTTAAAAACACATTGGGTATATAGTACGCCGAACACAGATAATGCAACGGATAAGGATATAAACAAACACGTTGTCGCCGCGTGTTAGTGGAGTACAGTCAACTCCCGACATTCTGAAGCTATACTAGTAAACATATGCTTGAACCGTGATGTTCATTTTCGTCGTGATCTTTGCAGTGAATAATAACGTGCATTCGTAAGTTACGGAAATTGAACATATGCGGATGTCACTTGAAATTATTTTATATTGCAAGAAATTCTTTCAGTATCACATGACGTAATTGGTGCATGATGTAGTAGCCTACAAGATATTCCTAGTCTCTGATATTTTTTCGTGTTTCATTATGATATTGCATATGTCGCTCATCACTGAAAACCCACTAATTTTCTATGTACTTTTCTAGAAATTCTCTAAAATGTAAATTATTTAATTTATTAATTGGGATGTTGGTACTGAACATCATGGTAGGGTACACAATTCCATACTAAACGTCAAGTTAATATCTTCATAATTTGAATTTCAAGATTTTATAGGCCTAATGTATAATATTTAAGAACAGCTATCTACGAAATAACAGCGTTAGCCGGCTAAACCCTCTTTTTTAAACCCAGTTCCCAATTGTACTTAATATTTGTAGCATAATACTTAATCCTGATTTTAATCTTAAATGCCGCGATTTTAGTGACAAATTATGATAAGTTGCTTGGCTGTGTGCTTCATTATTTAGGATAGCATACTAAATCAATTTTTTGTACTGCAGGTTTGGTGGAAGACCAGGCGATGCCTCACCCCCCGTGTTTGAACAAATTTTCCGAAATGCCCGCTTTGCTCAGGGTGGCAATGCTCTCTTTGAGGGCAAAGTTCGGGGGAACCCCAAACCAGCAGTATCGTGGACCAGAAAGGGAGCTCCCTTGACAGGTAAGAGAAAAACATAAGTAGATATATCACATCAAGTTCATTGTTATCAGTTTGAGTGTCAATATACATTATATGATAAGTTCTTGAATTGTGCTCATTACCATCTTGAAATACATTTACACTATTTTACTAAAATCTGTTCATCGAAAGAATAAATATGATGCACGTGGTACGTAGACTTGAGATTTCTTATTGGCTCTAGGGACGCATCACACGTTTTCTTCCATAAAATAGCCCTAGCGAAATAGTCTATTTTATTTTATTATATGTTTTAAAGACCGTTTTTATATTATAAAGGAGAATGTTTTTCTTTTGTTTGTCGCCATGTGAACAAATCTATTGATAGGCCTATTGTTAAATATGGTATCACGAATATTTAACAACGGCGAATTGATACATTCCGATTTATAATTTGTGTTGTATTATTTACATCACTTTTTTTTTTTTCGGTGGACAAAGTAGGTTATACGTATTAAATAACGAGCAATTATGTTTTAGATTTTGTAATTAGAGGTTTTGTCGCTCTCATAAGGTCAGAAAGATGTTTAGTTAAATTTATTTCTTTATGATAACGAGAAACAAAGTAAGGGTAGTCATTTAGAAGAAGTGTAGTTCGGATTATTTCCGCTGCTGATGATGAAATTATTTCACAGCGTTTCTATTGTTGGTTTTGTCTTCGTCTTCAGGTGAATAAGAACGATGAGACTAAAATGGCTAAATTACAAGAAACCTTTCCAGTGGTGTATTTCTAAACAAAAATGCCCTGGCTCTGGGATTTCTGTAGTACTGACATTAGTTGTTTCCATCGTCGCCATCTTCATAATAATCATTATAATTAGCAGCTAGATAAAGAGGTTATTAGGTCTACGGAGTAGACCTCACTATGAAAATGTTTGAATATGAATAAAATACGACATTTTGTAAATGCAAAATATGACAATAATATGAAAATAAAAAAGTGCCCTGACGCCGTCCAGCGTCGAATAATGGTGCGTTGTCGCCGCCAGGGCCCGCCAGCCCTGAAATACACCGCTGAACCCCTTTTTTCTCTTCCATTTTTCGTTCACTTGAAGGCGAAGGTACACCGAACCTTCGAAACGTTGTGAAATCATTTCATCGTCATAAGCAATGGAAAAAAACTCAAACTATACCTCTTCTGCAATGATTTCCTTACATATTGCCCTCTTTTAGAACACTGAAGGTCTCTTAAAAAAAAAAAAAAAAAACATCCAGATTGCTCATCAAGATATAATTCCCTCAAACAAATAACAAATATTACGCCCAGGGAAAGACCCGATACTCAGTTTGGTAGGAAGCTGAATCTCGGGGCCGTTCTGGAAGTTTTGACAACGGGAAAAATTTCGCCACCACACAGGATTAAACCCAGAACCTTCCAGTCAGTAGCTAATTACTTTATCAACTGAGCTACCTTGTTATATAAACGTAACTATCTTATTAACTGTTTCATTTCTAACTCGGTGAAATTTCACATTATATATGTCACTCATTTATTAGGAAACAAAGAACTGATCAGAATAATACATCTGTATGGGTCATCGTCGTGGTCTAGGGCACAGCGAGCGGGAGGCTCTGAGGCTGCTCTTGGTTATGGGTTTAAATCCTGTTTGGTCTGACTACCTGGTTCGATTTTTTCCAGGTTTTTCCCAATTGTAAAGGGATGTCAAATAGTCCTTGGTGAATTCTACGATTCATGTCACTGAAATACCATTTCGCTATCACTAATTACACCGACACAGTTGATAGAGCGTCATTAAATAAATGATTTAAAACATCTATAAGTTTTCTTCTACAAAATACTCAGTACAGTCACCATAGTCTGACCTTACAAGAAGAAAACTTTGTATTTAACACCATGTGGTATGTGATGTCTTCCTTCTTTGTTTAGAATCCAACAAATACAAGATGAGATATGAGGAGAACACCGGAAATGTTTCTCTGCTCATCAATCACATCGGTCCAGGGGATGAAGGAGAATACACTTGCACTGCACGAAACCAGTATGGCGAAGCCATCTGCTCGGTTTTCATTCAGCCTGAAGGTAGGTGCAAAACGACTCTTCTATCTGTTAACAAAATTAACCTTCGGGTCTTGTATCCATGAATTAGTACGAGTCTTAGGAAAGTTGATAGAATGCTCTTGTCATTTAAAAAGTCACTGAATTAATGAATTAATTGATTAATATATGAATACATAATTGAATAATTAAAATAGTTGCATTTTATATATTAAAGAAGGTAGCAAAAAGTAAATTTTCGGATTTGCATAGTAAGGAAACTGCTAGAAACATGCAAGATGTTAAGCAACAACAATGAATAAAGGCATACAATATAATAAACATAAATTTACTTTCGTTGCACAGAGTCATAATAATAATAATAATAATAATAATAATAATAATAATAATAATAATAATAATAATAATAATAATAATAATTTTCTGTAACTGTTACATTAAAAAGATATGAAACGTCTGTCAGAACAATCCTTTAGTAAGAGATACCATTTTAGTAAGTGTAGAGATACTAAAACAGTTAAAACAGTTCATTTATGTGACTATGAAAGTAGGAAAATAAAATATCAGTCTATCATTATATAAAAAAGTGAGAAAGAGACTGTAAATGAAAGCAACGAGGCATTATTTAGTGTTACAACGAATTACTAAATTTCAAAGCGTTGTTCTTTCACCATGTCTTTTCTCAACAGACTAAATAATAAATCAATCAAGTCTATTATAAACAGTTTATGTAGCCATTCAAACATGCTTGCGAACTTCATGAAATTCATGCCTTTAAAAGGCAAAAGTTTTATAAATTGGTTTTTGTTTTACTATAGGCTACTTAAGACAACTTTTACACTTTCTCTGTCTAATGATTTTTTGTAGGTAGAGGAGTAATTGTGTTATTTATGTCTTGAAACCTATCAGTAAAAAAAGCTACTAGATGTAGCGTAAGAATATAACATTATGAAACGACTGAAAATGAAATTAATAATATATTCTAGTCTTTGATAGCAAGAACTTGTCTTTAGAACTTGAATTAGAAAGCTCTCTCTTTCACAGTATAAAGAAATAGCTATAAAACCTGCCAGCTGAACTTTTATTGAACTTCTCTTTCCTTTCTTCATAAAAGCGTTTCAAGTTAACTGCATAATTTATGAGGACATTTACTCGTTGAATATTATTATTTTTACGTAACAGGAAATTCTGCTAATCAACACATTCATTAATAAACATTTTATCTTTCTGCTTAAACTCCCAGACTGTGTTTTTAAATGTTTTGATGTGCTAGAAATGTAAATTAACTAGTTATTTAACATAGGTATTACAGAAGCTGTTCAAACACAGTCTAAAGAAAAAAATATATCGTTATAAGAAACACGAAACAAGGGATGTGTTAATAACGATAAGTGCGTTGTATGACTTGTTTATTAAAAGTAATTTAAGTGTAGCGTATAAATTTTAGTCATAATATTTGTTGTAAATTCTTATCTCGAACCTGAACAATATATTTTGAAACTTAATTAACAAGCCTGTAGCAGACTGTATTATATATTATTTGATTTTGCTGTTATTTATACACGTTTTCTTCTTTATTTCTCTATCTTGATTTTAGTTTTAAAACGAATAAAACTAAAAAAAAAAGAAGAAGAAAAAAAGCTGAAAATATAATCTTTGAAAAAAATTAAGGATTATTTAATTTTAAAATATTAATCTTCCAGGGCTAAAATGAGGAATAGCCTTTTAAGACATTATAATTATAGAAATGATAGTGTTCTTCGAATAGATAATGTTTTCTATAATTATAATAAGAAATGCTAAATCTTTAGATGTATGGTTTTGAAGATACAAATCTTATATTTAATTAATTGTTGTAAAATAATAATATGTAATAACATTTTATAAAATAATAAAATGAAATGGACGTTATAACTGAAGTCTGATAGAAGCAAGTCAATGATCTGTGAGGAGATAATTAAAGCCAAGAAAAATACAATAGTATGGGAATAAATGCTTATTAAGGGTAACGGATTTAATTTTTTCGGCATTTTTAACAAATTTGGAAATAACTGTAAATCTAGGACGTTAAAAATAAATATAAAACATATGAATAAGTGAATAAACAAATAACTCTTAAAATCTTCAAGGGGAAAAAACAATTGAATAATGAAAGATGGCTCAAATTTCGCTTATTTGCAGATCTGTTCAAAGAATCGAGGCTAATGTGTTGTGTAGGTGTTTGAATTTCGCCATCTGTCCTTTCAAAATCTAATATAACACCATCAAATCCAGTATAATAAATAAAATAATCGAGTTCATGCATACTGATTATAATCTTTTTTTGTGATTACTTTAATATTTGAAGTTTTATACGTCGGAAGTGATTTTTTAAAAAGCAATTAATTCTCTTCAAAATACAATTTTACTGATGTTCGGACTTACGAATATAAAAAGGCGATTAAAATAACTGTTATTTTCCTAATCAAGAAAATCTATATATTTTAACGTATTTTATACGTAATAGCGCTTTAAAGTTAGATATTTGTATATCCCATTTTTAATTATAGGCCTAAAGGTTCATTACTAGACCTTTAAAAAAATAGTCTTACTCATTAATTCATTAATTCATTCATTCATTCATTCATTTATTTTATTGCATAGATCTTACATGAGCAATGAAGCTTTAAGATGTGGAACAAGTCCAACATTTTACAATATTACAATTACAATTTTTACAAATTTTTATAGTTTTACAATTTAGTAATTTTCTACATTTTTTGGCGAAATGTAGTGAGATGGTGAGGTCCGAGGATTCGCCAAAATATTACCCGGCATTTGCCTTTTGGTGGGGGAAACCTCGGAAAAACCCAACCAGGTAATCAAATCAAAGGGGGGTAATCAAATCAAAGGGGTTGATGCCAAGGACTCGCCATAGACTCGCCATAGACCATCCGGCTTCAGTCCCAAAGGGGGATCCAACCCAAGCCCGAACGCAGCTCCGGATCAGCAGCCCAGCGAGTCTGCCGACTGAGCTACATCGATGGCTCTACTAAAAGTATACAATACATAGCCAATCAGATTATTAAATTTACAAACGCAAACGATCATTCATAAGTTGAGCTATATGTATAATACAAAACAAGTTAATTAAATTTAAGGCATAAACAATTCAACCAGTTGTGATATACAGAAATTGATAATACATATCATGCAAACTACTTCAAATTACAAACACAAACAATTTATCAATAGAGCTATACAGATTACTATTCAATTTAAAGCATATACAATTCATCGGCCAAAACTATACAAATATATACAATGCAAAGTAGCATACTGACTTTCCCATGTATCTAAAACTCCAGTTTTTAGATTCAACATTCAGACTACTGTCATTTCTGTGTCTGAAAATAATTTCTTTCATTCTTATGACATACATATTTTGTTCCACAGGCGCAGGACAACAAGTGCAACAACAGGGAGGCTATCAGAAGGAATTCGCACAAACCTTTGAGACCTCCGAACAGAGAGTTTCAGGCTCTCAAACACAGTCCAGCTTCCAACGTTTCCAACAAACATCAGGAAAGATCTCATACGCAAACGGACATGCTGTGGAAGAGGTGAGTATTTACAATTTGTAAATCCCGAAATTTCTTTTATTTCCGAATATAGCATACAATGCAATTAGTTCGTATTTGTGCAGTCAGTTATATTGATAACGAAAATTCCATGAGCATGGTTTGAGGGTTAGCGAGCGTAGCTCATGCTGCTATGTTGCACTGAGGCGTGGGTTCGAATCCCTCATAGTTGATTACCTGGATGAGTTTTCTTCTAAGCTAACGAACGTCTCGCTATTACCACTTTCACCAATCTAGATAATTGCGGAATTGAAATCGTGTCGTTTTAATATCGAAAATGATTCAATATCAGGCTTTTAGAAATCTATATAAAATAAATAAATATAACATTTAATCGCTTGTTTTAATATAGAAAATGATTCAACATCAGACATTTCAAAATCTATAGAAAATAAATAAACATAATATTTAATCAAGTTCCTGACAGAAAAGGCAACAGGAAGAATATGAAACTGTTCATGTATTGCTTCTTTTCTCTTTACTTTTGTTTCCGTTTGAGCAGTGACAATGGTCAAGATTGTTACAAGGCATTGGAAGGATAAAATATATCGATGCATTGTTCTTGTACAATCTTTTTCTTACATCTGCAGTTGACTGACTTTTTCACTTAATAAGTAGTACGAATCATATTTGTACAACTCTAAGATAAGATATCAACTTCATGAATGAAACGTTTGTAGCTTGTTGGCAGCAATTGATCCCTTTAAATAGGGCTGCAGATGGCCTCTTGAAACATACCACATCTGCTTCTTTTTTACTAGACTTTATTCTGGCATGACTACTGTGGAGGTTCTCCTGTTTACAGTTATTGCGTTCTTATTAACTATAGAATATACAGGGTGGACGTAATATAACTGTACAGATTTTAACAGCTTATTTCTTGGACAGAGTACAACAAAAAATTCTAATATTAGTTCCAAATGAATACTTTTCTCAGAAAAAAAAGTTTCCCTTAAATTTTAACACTGTTTCATTCGATAAGTATTATCCGTACGATTCTGATTTTTACTCTTATCATTAGAGAAACTGATGAGGAATGGTTTATCCCCTTGAAGTTTTTAAATAAAATGGACGGTTTTCTTACAAATAAAATAAAAACTTTAACGCGTATCGTTATTTCCTGTCGTCAATAAGCCTGACAACCCTACTGCAAGACTAAGGGACGGAACGCTGCTTTTCAGACCGAGTGCGTGTGTGTATTTGTAGGTGAACTATTGCCAAACTACGTAGAATTTCAGCCTAATTTTCTAATTAGTCATGCACTTAATTACAAAACTCATAATAGATGTTTTATTTATTTCAATATATTCTATTGCCCCCTTCAGTCTTCACAGTTATATCAGTTCCACCCTGTATAGTTATATACACAGTGAGCCAAAAAAAAGGCACAAAATTAGAAATACTCTATTTTCGGAAATACATAATATTAATTTATAATGAATACACTGTTGGAAAGAGTAGACTTTAAAGATGAGCAGCACTTGTTATTATGTTTTTAGAGGTTCAATTAAAATCTTATAGAGGACAATACACAATGATACGAAAAATGTGTTTTTTTTTAAGACAATTTATTACTGCAAAATGCAGAAACTGAATGTTGGTAAGATTAATAATAATTAATGATCTTTCAAATAATAAAAATTAAAAAAATGATGCTCTATGTCACCGCCATTTGCCCGCACAACCATTTGTAAGCGTCTTCTCCATTGTCCAGTAGCACTGGATATCTGTCTTTGATGAAGCCGGTCCCAACATTCAAGAAGGCGTTGTCTTAAATGTTCAATATTACGAATTCTTGTTTTGTAGTAAACTGCTTTTTGACTCCATACAAAATAGTCTACAGGATTAAGATCTCGTTTGAAGCTCCAGCGGAAACCATCAGAGAATCTGAGAAATGTGATCTTTCACGCAATAATGTCTCAGGAGGGATATCATGTCCGTATCTTGCTAATCGATCGTTGTACACTTGAAACAGACCGTTCTCGCTGAGCGTAGTTCCTTACAATTTGATAGGCAGATAAATTATCATATTGTTGCAAATGTTTAATGAAAACCTTGTCTTCTTTCGTTAAGCGACCAATTATTCACAAAATGAGAACTCAAAATGGAAGAAAACAAATGATGATAGCGCAACAAACGGCTTGGCCTGCTGAACTCGTAAGACCATAATGCTTAGTTCGGCATAAACGATCGATTTTGAACTGCCTTACAAAAAATAAAAAATAATGTTTAATAAATGGTAAAAAATTAAATATTACAGTACTTTCCCAGTCTACAAGGACTGTGAAATTTACCTGTGAAATAAACTTTCAAGTAAAATCATTAGCTACTGGAATATAACCATTTAAATTTTGTGTAGTTTTTTTTGGCCCTCTGTGTATATAATTTTTTATATAAATTTTGAACATAATGAGAGAGAATAATAATACCAACGTTCAAATATTGGGGCTATAACAATTTTAAATTACGTTACTCTGCTTTATTTCAGGACTTCAAGGTAGACACTTTCGAATACCGCTTGCTGCGTGAGGTAGAATTTCGTGAATCGCTAACCCGTCGTTATGTTGGCGAAATTGATGCGCAAATTGTGACAACTGTTGACCGCTCACTGGGGCCTGTCGCACCTCCTCAGATTGCACAGAAACCTCGGAATTCCAAACTGGCAGAAGGATCTGATGCCACATTCCAGGCTAAGATTACGGCAAACCCTAAACCGAGGGTGAGTATATGTTAATAAAATTGTTAATTAAATTATATATATTGCAAGCAGAGCCTTTTGGGTCAGTTGAGGGAAAGAATCAAATTCAGCATTCAGGTCTTATCTTCACCTCAGAAGCATACTTAGTATTTTTCTTATATAATTAAAGCCATATTGAAGAAAAGCTTGTAAGAGTTATACAGGGACATCATTTTATTCTTACTTCAATTTTTATTGTACCTGAGTTTTTTAATGTACTTCACTCCCACCCCTTCTACTAATGAAGTTCCAACTATCCACACAGAACCAAGGCCGCATATAGTAAACAGTACTGAGTTAGTGAGTATAGTACGTTCCAGAAATATGTTCGCTTTTCCCAGTGACGAAGTAGTCCGTTTGCTTAGTCGTAACCCCACCTGCTTCTGCTCGCCCCTCTGTAAAGGCTAGTGGCTGGGCTGTCTTAGCTCTTTTCTGAAAACATTAATTTCTGTTAGGAATTGGACGTCTACGTAATATTATACAACTGTTTAAAATAACTTAAATAATAGGGCCTTGTTAAGTAATTGTCATGTGAGTTCCTTCCTTTCTACGAAACTACGACATAACCACTTGGACGGACAGTAGATAGCATATCTGAGTAATTTTATCTTTTCGGATCGGGCAGAAGTGAAGATTGAATTTACAGTACGTAAGGTACTCTTTTATAGAGTAGATACAGAATTATTTCAACATGAGTTACTGTTACAAAGGACGAAATTGGAAATTCGAATTAGGTACAATACTCTATAGTGCGATAATATGCACATTAGAACTGAAGCCTGTATCGAAATGAACGTGTTCCAAAAATGTGTTTAAATATCCATATTATGATTATTTTTCAATTTAACGTCATTCTCTATAGTGTACGCTAATGTGCTGTAGACAGTATAATTTACACTGCATAATGAATACGTCCGCATGGATAGCTCAGTTCGTGAGTAAAAACACTTATTGTTAATACTGTACTGTATTTTGATTAAAGAGAAACCTAAAGAAAATTATCAAACTCAAAATCGTGTTATTTCCTAGTTTACGTAAATGGATGAACTACTTTTCTTTCCTCTTATACCTAGTAAAGTATTTATGCCAGTATCATCAAACTCCGGTCGCGGAAGGGAGTAGCAAACTATGTTCCCGGTTATCAACCGTTAATCCAAAGGTATAGCCAGGTTATTATTAGAAATGTTAGTAAAAATAAAATGATGTCCCGGTATAATTACAGTTATGTAAAAGTAAAAAATCACGTATTTAAAATACCGGTATTACAATTTAACATCAATCTGTTAATAGTTAACATGGTTCAAGAATGGCCAGAGGATCGTGCAATCCCAGAAGTACCAGACAAGCTTCTCCAATCAACAAGCAAGTCTCAGAGTCGTAAATGCTCGCTCTGAAGACTCTGGTCATTATACACTGTTGGCAGAGAACCCTCAAGGTAAGCTTTAGTGTTAATATTTACTACACAATACTTAGAATAAAATAAATACAGACCTCACCATATTTAGTACAACAGGAAAAAGCAAATATTAAATGAAAATTACGTCAATTGTGTGTTAAATATTTTAGTTAAGCAATTATGTATGTTTATTCAGAAGTCACAAACACTTTTGAAATCGCTGGAATTTTGTTAAAAATTAATATTTGTATAAAAATGAAAAATATAATTTGATTCACGAAAACATATTATAGTAGTGTAGGTGGAAAACGGAATTAGTTTTCAATTGCAAACGGGAATACCGTAAAAAAAACCCTTCTTAATTTCCATATTAGACGTCTTTCGTCGAACCCTTGTTCATTTGTAACGTTATACAACTTTTTGTGAAATAAAATAACTAGTCATTACAATATTCTTGTATAATTCCTTATGAAAACATTTAATAATAAAAATTATACAAGTAGAGGGTGCACATGTTGGTATATTTTTAGGATTTCACTCTTGATAACAATTTTACGCCTTTACTTATTGGCTGTATCTAGGATTTATCGCGTAGCATTGCATTGCTATTAGTACTTTATCTGTAGTCTCCGAATATAATTTGCAACAATTATAAACACCGTTAAAATATTATGTTTTTAATCGTACAATTATTTTTTTTTTTAATTTAGGTATTTCGTAAGTTTAACTTCAAACTTGTATTTGTCATTTTGAAATACGCATTAGAATATACAATGTGTTTTTCTGAGTATAGGACTTAGGAATTTAGCATTGCCATAAGAAACCTATGTATAAAAACAATGCAGAAATAACTTATTCTGAGGGCCATATTTAGAAATTAGCAAGCTTTGACAATTTGTAAAACAAGAGAAGATCATTTAAGGATGTTAACAATGTAAGTTAAGTCAAAACCTGATGTTCTTTTGTTTCACAATGTCAAAGCCTGCTAATTTCTAAACATGACCCACCGATGAAGTTATTTCTTTTTATTGTTTTTATACATAGTTTTCTTACGACAATGTTAAATCCTTTTGTCCTATACCCAGAAAAACACACGTTATATCACAGATAGTGCTGTGATTCAGTACAATTGAACAGATTTTCCCTTTGCTAGTTCATATATAATAACGACGAGGATGCCACAGATTGGACATGCGCTTATTGCGGAAGTAGGAGTAGTTCTGTACCATAAACTTTCGGTTACAAAAAGTGTTCTAGCCATTTTCTCTCTTTCATGTTTACATCACCAGTCTTAAAGAATACATGAATACCGTATTTACGCGATTATAATATGCAACTTTTTTGAAAAAAATGTTGTCTTGAAAACTGAGATGCGTATTATATTCGATGGCGTATTATATTCGCACGCAAACACTCAGGCTCAAATTTAAATTAACGTTCATTTTATGCTACGAGATACTATGGTGAGAAACCGCCAATGGAAACGGTCATTACAGTTTCGTGTTTTCTCGTCTTTTGTGCATTTAGTATTCGCACTTTCATGTCCGTTTTTTGACAACCATCATTATTACCGGTAATACGAATATTATTTTAAGTTTAACTACGGTAATGATTTAATGACACTTTTTTCTTTTATTCTGAGATTTTATGTATACAACCTATAACAATCGCACGTCTTTAAATAAATGAAAAGAATTTACCAACAATAAAATTAGTGATGAAAGAGTGGTATGACGTTAGTCACTGTCAATCAATGTTCTGACATAAATTCAGATCTCACAGCTCTGATACTATAAGTGAGGGTGAATGTGTTGTATAGCTAGAGATAAGAGTGCCCTTATGATATGTTTTATAATATAATTTTTAATCTTGAGTAGTTTTTAGCACAGGTGCGTATTATATTCGCCAGTATTTTTTTCTGGATTTTGGGATCAAAAAATTGGGGTGTGTATTATATTTGATGGCATATTATATTCGAATAAATAGGGTAATACGTATTTATAACCTCAAAAGAAAGTTGTTAAACTGTTACAAAATGAATAAACGTGTTGCTCTTAATATACTTTAACGTACATGTTTTTCAATTGCAGGTTGTGTAGTGTCGTCAGCATATTTGGCCATTGAACCAGCTGGTGTCCAAGATGGTTTCTACGACAGTCAACGGTAAATAAAATAATATGTGGTTGTTCTACTCCTAATTTCAGCAACAATACTAAATTTGATGCATTATAATTAATTCAGCTAATTTATAAACACCATCTGAATAGCCATCTTTGCCTCTTTCGTCCTTTTAAGTGGTATTAATATACAGGGTGATTCACGAGGATTTACCATCCTTTACGGACCTTATTTCCGAAGACATTCTGAGCCAAAAATGTCATATAAGCATGAGTCCTATTCTCAATATTTACAGAGTTACGTTTCGTTATTGGAACGCATTGCTGTGAACGCGTGATCTTGGTCAGCAGCCAGCGCGAGCGCTACGGAAATCAAAGATAGCCGAATGCAGTTACGTAGAGCGACGAGTGCCGTTCACAAGCGTGCGGCCAAGTGTACTCAAGCGGACGGCGACTTTTTTAAAATGTTTTATAAACTCTCCAAGACTGTAAATTAGGATGCAGAATTGAACTGCAAATAAAGTCAGTGGAAGTGGTGTGACTTGTAATAATTGTTGTGATAAGTGCGTAAGAATAATGTAATTTTATAGTTAAAAATAGAAAAAGATGTCTGTACGAAGCAACTAAGGAGTTCACAGCATTTTTTTAGCTTCACAATACTTGTCTATTAAAGAAATGATACTTCTGAATGGTTCATTCTCTATTTGTATTATTCTTTTACCTTCAAACTAAAGAAAAAGCGTATTTTACAAACAACTTTAAATTAATGTAAACATGAAAATATTGAGAATAGGAACTGTGTTTATATGACATTTTTTGCTCAAAATGTCTTCAGAAGTAAGCTCCGTAAAGGACGGTAAATTCTCGTGAATCACCCTATAAAGTACATTCCTCATAAGTGAAAGAAAATTGCTGATCTTCTTTTATGACACATTTGTTTGGTTTGTTATTACAGAACATCCACTCTCAAGTCGACGCAGGTTGAGAGCACAACCGTAGATTCCGCTGATGGTAAGACTCTGGCACCCAACTTCGTGCGAGTGTGCACTGATCGTGAGGCCTCGGAAGGCAAGATGACACGCTTTGATTGCCGCGTCACTGGACGCCCTTATCCCGAGGTGTATTGGTTCATCAACGGACGCCAGTTGTCTGACGATGCCACTCACAAGATTCTTGTGAACGAATCGGGCAACCACGCCCTCATGATCACAAACGTGAACCGCTCTGATGCGGGCGTCATCTCCTGCATCGCACGCAACAAGTCAGGGGAGACTTCTTTCCAGGTAATCAGATCCTTTTTAACTTTTCTTCGCAATCAGTAGAAAGAGAAAGATATATTGTGATATTTCAGAAGTGGACTTCCCTTTTTGTTTGGTGTCACACTGGGAAAGTGGTTTTCGAAATGCCATTTGTCTGTCTGTCTGTCTGTCTTTGTTTTCTTTCCTTGCTTGTATTTTTCTTTCAATCTTTTTTTGTCCTTATTTTTTTTATTTTCCTTTCTTCCTTTCTATTGTTTCTCTTTATTTTATGACTTTCTCTCTTTCATTGTTTCCGTCCTCTTTTCCTTTCTTTATTTCTTACTTCACTCTTTCTGTCTTTGTTTATTTTTTCTTTCTTCGTCCCTGTCCTTTCCTCTTTCTTATTTTTTATATTCTATTGTTTTTACTTACCCTCTTTTTCTTTCTTTCTTTCTTTCTTTCTTTCGACGTAAAACTATGGCTTTCTCCTCACTAGGTACGGGGAGGTAACTTGGAAATTGACCATCACATGCAACTTCCTCTCGGCTTTGTATTCCTCTTGTTGTATTTCCCTTATTCTCCTTGTCTTCCTCTTGTTCTTGTGGTTCCCTAGTTATCTCTATATGCCTCTTGTTATCCTTATCGTCCACATATTTTCCTGGTATTCCCCTTTTTCTCTTTGTCTTTCTCTTTGTTTTCTCCTTGTATTCCACGTGTTCTTTTTATCGTCATTTTGTTCTCTTTGCATTTCTCTTATTCTCCTTGTCGTCCCTTTGTCTTTCCCTTATTCTCCCCGTCATCCTCTTGCTCTCCTTGTATTACCCCTGTTCTCCTTGTCCTCCCAGTGTTCTCCTTGCCTTCCTCTTGTTCTACTTGTAATCCCTTTGTTCTCCTCGTATTGTGCTTGTCCTTTTTTTCTCTCTTGTTCTTCTTATATTTCCCATATCCATAAATTGTAAGCCTATTCTTTATATTAATAGAATTCCTGTAGATCCTAATTAATAAAGTTGCTTTTGTTTCAAATTTATATTTTTAACTGCGTATAAATAGTTCAATTAACGGAATTTTCGCATACCTCTAAATGTCCTGGCGCGTACCCCAGGTTGGGAACCGCTACCCTAACGCTTCGTATATTGAGCATTACTTTTACAGTGATCCACGCAGAAAATACCTGTGGGCTCATTTTTAAACTCATTCAGAAATGATTTTAATAATTACTTGAAACTATATTAGCAGAATCGTTAAAAGTGTTAAAAACAGGTTATGTAGCTTAGAAGATTGGTCCCCGTTTCGACACTGGTGCGGCGTCATCTTCAGTGTCCTACGAAATACTGCTGTTCCAGCTGATCTTGATTTCCGGCATTTGCGTTCGTCAGTTGTAGGGGTGGGGGTGTGTTGCTCTTATGGTGGGGGGGGGGGGAATCAAGGTCAGCTGGAACAGCAGTATTTCGTAGAACACTGAAGATGACGCCGTACCTGTGTCGAAACGGGGACTCATCTACCTAAGGTACATAACATGTTTTAAATTTTAACATTTTTAACGATTCTGCTAATATAGTTTCAAGTTTTAAACAAGTATTAACGTGAACTAGAAACAATAATTTAAATTAGGTGTAAGAATTCAAGTATATTAATGTCATGAGTTATTTCTAATTGTTTGCTTTATGTATTGCAGTGTAATTTGACTGTGATTGAGAAGGAGCAAGTGGTGGCACCTAAGTTTGTGGAACGTTTCACTACGGTCCACGTGAAGGAGGGAGAGCCAGTGGTTCTCAATGCAAGAGCCGTTGGCACTCCTATTCCACGAATCACTTGGCAGAAGGTAAATATTGTTTGTATACAATAAAACTGATACAAAAGTGTCAATAATAATGAATTTAATTTACTATTTCTCTGTACAGTAGCTTATACTTGGTTTAATATACCGATTGTTTGTATTTCCCTGATGATCATTGTTTGTCATGCAACAAATACTAATACGTGTGGAAACCTATACAGGATAGTTGTCTTAAATTATATTTTATAAACATACGTCATTTAATGGACTTCAGCCACTAAGAATTAACGAGAGAGAAAAGCAGGGAAGTTTCTGAATTTCTACAATAATTGAAGACCTACCTGAAATAGGAGTGTAATCAACAAATCTATAATACACGTTTCAGGAGAAAGAAAAGTAATTTCAGAGGGATATTTCATTAGGCCTATATTCACTAGAAGAACCATTTTACTAATCAGAGATACAAGTTTGTTCAGATACTGAATGCAATAATCTATTGTTATAACCAGGCTTAGGATCCGGGACACTTTAGCAACCAATGTACGCACAACTTGACTATAGAGTTTCTTGAACATAGTAGACAGACATACTGCGAATATAAACAACGACGTCGATGTGTTTCATTATATTCTACTAATAATAGTAGGCCTACAATCTAATGACGGTGGAAAATGAAGTAGGATACATACCTCACAAGTTTTCATATCTTTCAGCAACATTGAAGTCGTTAGCATTACAATGAACAACCATGTAGTAGCCTACATACTTGCAACTACAGGGTTGTTTCCAATCTCTGATAACGAATTTGAATGATATCATGTGCGCCAGGAGTCACACGACAGCTGAACTGTGGCGCGAGGTGACAGACTAGTAGTGAGTGATCTCATAGTCAGAGTGCACGGCGACTCACAGCAGAAATTCCCGAGAAAATCGAGCCTTTTTGGGAGGGGTATATTACGACCCTTTCCAATGCCAAGTACAGTTAAGTGAAAATAAAAGAAGCCTGCGATAAACGAGGTTTCGTTATTTCCAAGAATGGCATCTTTTATGTACTTAATAAGATTGGTAAAGCTCGAATGGAATTAATTTGTATCATCTCGTGGGGTGCGGCGACTTGTGACGGGGGGTGGATTTGCTTGCTTTTTCCACTCTGAAATTAATCCCATCCGAGCTTTGCCAGTCTTATTAGGTACAAACAAGATGCCTTTCTTGGAAATAACGAAACCACGTTTTTAACAGGCACCTATGATTTTCACGTAACTGTACTTGGCATCGGAAAAGAGTTGTAATGTACCCTTTCCAAAAAGGCTCGATTTTCTTGGGCATTGCTACTGTGATACACCGTGCACTCTGATCATGAAATCACTCACTACTGATCTGTCACCTCTCGTCACAATTCAGCTGTCGGTGTGATTCCTGACGCACGTAACGTCATTCAAATTCGTTATCAGAGCTTGGAAACAACCCTCTGTAGTTCGAAAAAACTGTTCACTATGTATTGAAAATGTACTGTGATGATCTGAGTTCGTTTCGTAGGAAGAGACGGAAGAATACTGTACATCAGATCACGAACCGGATTGTACTCTAACGTAGTAAACAAAACTCACTGCGCCACCTCACTCCATCTATACTCCGTTGCACTGTTAACTTCACTTCATTATTAAGTTGTCTCGGATCCTAAGCTTGGTTATAAATCAATGTTTTAAAATAAATTTTGTCACATATTTCAATAATTTGATATCACATCGTTTGTCCGGGAAGATCTTCAATTCCTGGCCGGATGCAGGAAAAAATAGAACATGTCCAGTGAAATCTGGATGCTGGTAACCCTAGACATATAGCCCTAACCGTAATGCAGTAGCTAACAGAGGCTGAACGTTGCTTGCAGGACGGCGTACCCATTGTGCCCGGACCTGATGTGCACATAGCAATTGACAGTGGAGCCTCGACGCTTGACATCCCGCGAGCCAAGGCGTCGGATGCGGCCTGGTATCAGTGCACCGCACAAAACGTTGCAGGCTCCACTGCCACTCGGGCACGACTCTTCGTCGAGCTGCCCAAGGGCTCAACCCCCGAGCCACGGCGCCTCAACCTTCCAAGACCTACAAAGGTCATTGAACCTGAGTAAGTATGACCTATCATTCCAACATGTACAGTAGAACTTCTTACGCTGCGATTTTCTATTCCTTTTGTCATTTTTTTGTGGAGAGAGGTAGTAACAAGTGAATGATATTGCAGAATTGCTCCTGGGCCAGAAGTGATTTACCTGAGGCATGTGGAGCGAGCCAAGCCACATGCGCCGCAGTCGGAGGAGGATCGCATTTATCCTCCCCCGCAGTTTATCGTCCCGCTACGTGATGTCTCACAAGTCGAAGGCGGGAGAGTTCACTTCGAGGCCCGGATTGAGCCTGTTGGAGATCCTACAATGCGTGTTGACTGGTTTGTCAATGGCAGACCTCTGGAAGCAAGTGAGTACAATGCTCCTAACATTATTTAATTTAGAACAAATCATTCGGAAGTAAACCAGTAGTACTTTCAGAATTCCCTTCCACTTACATTTTGTAAGACACATACTGTGAAAGCTGTTAAGCTAAGGACGCAAAGTAGGACAAGAATTGCTATGGGAAGATAAATACACATATTAATTCATTCATTCATAGTTTTCTGCCCAAGGGTAAGTCTTTCACTGCAAACTCAGCATTCTCCAATCTTTCCTATTTTTTGCCTTCCTCTTAGTTACCGCATATGATCCATATATCTTAATATCGTCTATCTTCTGGTATCTTCTTCTGCTCCGAACATTTCTCCCGTTCACCATTCCTTCCAGTGCATCCTTCAGTAGGCAGTTTCTTCTTATGATTTAATATAATATTGTTTCCGTCATCAAACTTATCAATTGCAATAAATGTTAACAATCCATCACTTTATTATTTTAATTGTGAATTAAATTACCTTATGAATAATAAAGTGATGGGTTGATAAGTTTGATGATGGAAACAATATTATATTAAGTCATATGCATCTACATAACTTACAGTATCTGAAAATAAAAATGACTTTCAAATTTCTTGAAGCCAGTCAGGCTAGACTTGCATATACTTACTTCAAAAAGTGAATTAAATTACCTTATGAATAATAATGTGATGGGTTGTTAACCTTTATTACAATTGATAGGTTTGATGACGGAAAAAATATTATATTAAACCATGAACATCCACATAACTTATCTGAAAATAAAAATGGCTTTCAAGTTTCTTCTTAGCCAGTGACCCAACCAATTCCTTTTCCTCTTCCTGATCAGTTTCAACATCATTCTTTCTTCACACACCTTTTCAACACAGCTTTATTTCTTATTGTGTCTGTCCATTTCACACATTCCATTCTTCTCCATATCCACATTTCAAATGCTTCTAGTCGTTTCTCTTCACTTCGTCATAATATCCATGTTTCTGCCCAAATTGAATAGATTAAATCACACCATTTCAGTAATGTACAGTGTGATATGTTCTATTATAAGTTGGTAGTGTTTAGTATTATTGCTTAAATGATTACACCCTGGCTCTCTTTGGCAGGTTCCCGTGCTACAACCACTTTCCGGTTTGGCTTCATAGCACTGGATCTTATCAGCATTATTATAGAGGACAGTGGAGAATATGTCTGCCGTGTGACAAGTCAATCTGGATGTGTCGAATCCCAAGCTTTGCTGAGTGTGACAGGTAATTCATTTAATATATTATTAGTCAGCGATGAATGCAATGAAGGGGGAAAAGAACTGGACACCATATTATCTCCTGGCTTAATCACCTCATGAGTGATGTCTTATTGGTGTCAGCAGGTTCCAACCAGACTTCGGACTGTTGACGCTAAACATAAACTGGTTGTTCTGAAAAAAAGATTCCAATATTTAGAGAGGAGCTAATATGCATCAAAACAAGAAATAAAAGTCCTATGAACATGGTCCTAAAATTAATATCATCTAAGAAATGAGAAAATGTTTACCATCATTGTAAGAGCAGCATATCTTCCACTCTGAGCTCTTTGGCAAGAAATAAATGAGAGAACAGAATGCAACGTTTGTCACTACGTATGAGTTTCGTATCTGTTGAATAGGTGATTCGTGTTACTGTTACAATAAAACATGGCCCGATTCAACAGATACGAAACTAACTTACCCGATACAGCAATAATTACTGCAGTGCAGAATCAGTTTACGTACAATAGTACGATTACGAACTCTAATGTACTGTCATCTGTTTAAGCGTCCTCTTGATATAAACACAAACAAAGGTATGCTGTGTAATACATAGTGATAAACAGCTGTATTCTGTTCTCTCATTTATTTCTTGCCAAAGATCTCACAGTGAAAGATATGCTGCTCTTACATTGATGGTAACATTTGCTCATTTCTCGGAAAATATTAATTTTAGGATCCATATTTATAGGACATTTATTTCTTGTTTTGATGCATACTACCATTTCTCTAAATATTGGAACCTTTTTTTCAGCACCGTGTATACCAGAGATGTTCCATTTCACTCTAGTTTTTGTACGAGTTTCCAGAAACATGCCGCCCCCTAAAACCCACCACCCTAGGCAAGGTTTCTCACCTTCTAAATACGGTTCTGTCATCATCATCTTTATCTTCATCACGAATGCTTAATGGCTACATCATGGTTTGTTAAGCGTAGATTCTTTCTTTGCTAGTTTTAAAGTTAAGAAACTAATACAGACGTGGACAAATTATTAGACCAAATTAATTATAATTATGTGCAACGAAACTGTATTTATCGGTAGAAATAATGAACAAAAATGTATTTTGCACAGATATAATGAACAGAAAATTGAGTCTGGAGGTTACTAATATATTCTTTATTAACACATTGATTTTGTCAGGGATGCTGGAAACCAAAGTTTGATACTTTCTTTTAATATCAGCATCATTTAGCCAGATATCAGACAGTGCTTAAATGAGTCCATGCTTTGTTGTAAGTCTCTTTTTGTTCATTTTCTTCTTCAATATAGATCACAGATTTTCAATTTCGTTCATGTCCGGTCTTCTTGCAGGCCATGGGAGAATACCTTCTGCAGTATATAATTAAAACATCAATAGTACCAACATAGCCAGAAAAAAATATACTTAACCATTGGAAAAATATACCAGAAGATGTAAACAATTATATTTACAACAATAAAGACTCGTCTGTAAGATAATAGCATTATAGTTTTATTAATACACAGTTTTTTTAAGTAGAGTGATCCTTATCCGTAAGAGACAGCTATTATTATTTAGGCTGATCTGTCCATGACTCAAAACTAAGGTTATGTTTTCTGAAGTTGATATACTTACCAGTATAATTTTTTCCAGGCCGAGCTCCTATCGAGCAGCTCAGCCAGCACCCAGACAGCTTGCAATACATTCAGCAGCTGGAAGACTACTCACGTTACCAGCGCACTGAGAGTGTGGAAGAGACTTCTGCCCAGCGACCAACATTCATCCGACCACTCCAAGATCTGGGAGAGTTGCAGGAAGGGCGCAATGCCCACTTCGAAGCCCAGCTCACCCCCGTCAGTGACCCCACTATGAAAGTGGAGTGGTACAAGGATGGCAAACCGATCACAGCAAGTGAGTACTACTAAGTCTTGAAAAAAATTCCCTTCTAAATTTAGTTCCAAATTCTTGGTTATGGAGGTTCGACCTAATAGTTCTTGAGCCCAGTATACTTCCTATTCAATTTTTTTCTCGAAATATAAGAGATATGTGCTTGAAATTTTTCATGTTTTCAGCATAATAGCACAGTTTAGTATATACAGTCATGAAGTCCAATACGTAGGGAATATGCATCCATAGATAGTTGCCAACCGCTAGTATCGCTACTATCGCCTCATCACAGACAATACAAAATAGTACCGGGACAATCTATTGTTTCTAGTACCCTCAACAATTCAAGCTTCGTGACTGTATATACTGGACTGTGATAATAGAGTGAATAAATATTGAAAAGTACATTGAAATTAGTTAAATAATAATTTGTTCACAATAAAAATCGTAGTTCTGGATAAAAACTCATACAAAAATTAAAACAACGTTACATTCGAGTACCAATATCTCAAAACCCATACATCTACAGCTATAAAATTTTGTATGAAATTTGATAATGATAGAATCTTTTATTTTTTTTGCCAATTTTATGTAATGTGGCTGCAAAAACCTGCATTGCAGAAATAATTATTATTGATGAAATTTATTAATTAATGATTATAAAATTTCATTAATCAATTTTTCATGTAAAACGAAATAAATAAAGTAACTGTTTTGGCATAATATACTTTTCTCCTCATTCTTGATGCAAGGAAATGAGAAATACTCTTATGTGATTAATATATCCAGACATACTGATATTTTAATACAAGGTTGTTTTAATTCCTTTTAAACTTCTGTCCAGGATTAAGATTTTATTGTGATCAAATTATTTAACCAATTTCAATGTACTTGTCAATATTTATTCACTTTACTGTACCAAATTTACATGAAACATTTTATGGAGATATCTTTGATAATTCCATAAAAAATAAATTAAAAGTATAAATGTTGAAAATGTAGAAAATTCAAAGTCAAACTGACGTCTGGGTGTCTTTAAAGTAGCATCTCTTGCTACTCGAATTTCTTCCCTGTCCTCTGCTTTCTGCAACTGATCGCAACACCCACTTCGCCTTCCCAAGTAGCCGAAAACTCTCACTGGTTGTCTTTATTTGTTAGGCAAGCACTACACTGCCTAACTTTGTATAAGCCTTAGGGATGTACAGGAGTGAAAGAGGCTCATTGAAGCTTCCGTTACTTGAATGAGAGAGGAAGGGAACTTAACTCTCACTTGGTCTTATTATTTGACGGGTGGACAGTAGTGAGAGGGCCGACTGGAAGGGTTAGAGAGGAGTCATAGCAACCAGTTCAATAGTATGTACATCAGCCGATTGTCTGTACAAGTGGGAGTCTTAACATCCCATCACCCTGTAGGTCTTCATGACCTGTAATGGATTGGCTTTAGTTTTACTAGATCACCGAAAATAACAATAAGGGATTTTACAAAAGATAGTATTGGAAGATATTGTTGGTAGAGGAATGAATATGAACGTTTAATTGCAGGCTCTCGTATCACCACTATCTTCAACTTCGGATACGTCTCCTTGAACATCATGCACCTACGGGTTGAAGATGCTGGAACATACACTGTGAGAGCTGTGAACCATCTGGGAGAAGCTATCAGCACGTCCACATTGAGAGTGTTTGGTGAGTATCCTAGGAGGCCGAAAACATATTCATACATTTAAATGCCTAATGAATACTATATCTTGTAGGTTGTAGGTTTCTGGGTTTTTGCTGCATTGATCGTCATTGGTTTCTAGAAACTGACGTTTCGACCATCTTACTGTGGCCTTCTTCAGAGCTGTAGATTACTTCTGACTGCTAGCGAAGATGTTATGTAGCTACCCTGTGGTCCTGCCGATCGCTGGAACACAGGGTAGCTATATAACATCTTCGTTAACGGTCAGAAGTAATCTACAGCTCTGAAGAAGGCCACAGTAAGATGGTCGAAACGTCAGCTTCTAGAAACCAATGACGAGGTGGCAAAAACCCGGAAACCTACAACCTATAAACACTGCCTCGGAAGCCTAAGTCAACAATACAAATTTGTAGATCTAGAAATGAAAAGCATAGCTTATGAATGTTAAGCTTCAGCATCATATTAACTTACTTCTTTGTAGTACTTTAGAGACTCTTCAATTGCCCTGATCCGCAAAACAGAGAGAACTAATTAAGTTCAAGGAGTATGTACACTTTTCGTTAATATAAATTCAATAAAATTCAAAATGTAATATCTACATTATTATGAATTAATTTTGTGCTGGAATTTGGTATAGTGATTAGATAATACCAATACTTTTATATTAATAATCAATTTATAGAATCCAAAGAAAATTTTTTGTTGAAGATAATTATATTTTTATTTTGGGGGTACAATTTGTGCAGGAAAAATTAGTTTTCCTGGCATCTTGAACAATTCTGAATATTTTTTAATGCTTTTTTCTCTGTTTTATTCATAATGAGTTCGTTAACAAACCCTGCCTTTAGCACTGTTTTATAATTTCAAGTTCTTTTCTTCATGTAAAAAATTAAATTTTGCAATTTATCGCAAAAAATTCACAAGAAATATTTCTTATTTATATATTCTGCTAATTGAAGCGAGATTTTTTAGTATTTGCACCATGTGATAAATATGTTGTTAACTAATACTGAGTTTTTAGCAATAATAATATCATGACAGACATCTATGACATGGTGCAAATATCTAAAATCTCGTAACACACTGAGCATCGTGAAAGTTTTAACTCACACGATATTTTATTGTCCATGTGTAGCGCGGACCAGTGTGACTGGTGACCTGGGAATTCCAGAGCAGCAGCGCTATATTGAAAAGGTTGAGGAGCTGGAAGCCTATCAACAACAACAACAGTACAAATACGTACAGGAAGTGCCCGAGAGCACAACTCCACCAGAATTCAAGACGCCCATCAAAGACCAGACCAACATTCGCGAAGGAGGATTTGCCCATTTTGAGGCTAGACTAGAACCAATCGGCGATTCGACACTTCAGGTGGAGTGGCTCAAGGACGGCCGCCCAGTTGAAGCAAGTAAGTACTACACGTAATTATGTCTTTGTATTGTTACTGATTTAATTTGGGCCTCAGAATACCCGCAAAATTGTAGTAGTAAAATTTAGATAATTACAGGACAAAACTAGTTAGCAAAAACATACCTATAGAAAGCAAAGTAGCTATCTATACCAGTTCAATCTGCTCTCTGTGCGACAAAGTGAAGGAAATTATGGAAGATCATCTCATAATCTGAGAGATTATTTAAAACTCCGCACCACACTGAGCATTGTGAAAGTCTTAACTCATACAATATTTCATTGTTCATGTGTAGCGCGAACCAGTGTGGTGACCTGGGAATCTGAGAGATTATGACTGTAGGATGCACAACTGAAAACTTGTTGACGGTAAAAAATCCTTATGGCTTTCCTGCCAAACGGAAGAGATTCGAAAAAAAAATAATCACAACAAAAATTTGGGTTGTTTATAATCATGGAATCTATTAGGAAGAAGTGAAGTGAATGTGTATTCCACATATCAGCGTACTTTAATCTGAATTAGCAAATAATATCTCTCAAAACCTTTTAAAGTTGCTAAATTATTTTTTTAATATTGCACACTTTTATTGGAAAATTTAATTTATAATAGTAATAATAATAATAATAATAATAATAATAATAATAATAAATAACAATAATAATAACAATAATAATAATAATAATAATATTTATTTATTCTGGCGAAGTTACAGCCATCAGACCTTCTCTTCCAGTTAACCAGAAACAAAAGAAGCTTATGATTATCTTCGAAGATAATTTTACAATGTGTTTATTTCCGTAGTTTTTTATGATACACAATTATTGTAGATTTTTTATCTTGGGATATTTTTTATTGGGTTTGAATATGGCATTTCTTAGTCACTTGGTCATGCAACAACTACATAATCGAGGGGACTATAGTTTTCATTACAGGCGAATGAAAGAGATATATATATATATATATATATATATATATATATATATATATATATATATTAAACATTTAACAATAATTAATTGTGTTTGTTGGAAGAACAAAGATAATTAATTATTGTTGAAGGTTTAATATTTATCTTTACCCTTCGCCAGTAATGAAAGCTATTTAGTATTCTAGAATATTTTTTAGTCTATAGTTTCAATACTAGCTCTATAAGGTTTAAAAAATGGTCTCCGTAATTCATGACAGAAAATTGAAGAAGTTTTTTCCACAACTAGAGCATGTATATTAATAATGTCTATCTCCATACCAGATTGCACTTGCTGTATACATAGAACAAGTGCACACTAAAAAAATGCTAATTAGCCACTACTTTTGGTTGTGCATGTCAGTCCAGTAGAATATACAGAACAGACAACCCGAAAAAAAATGTAAACTTTCTGCAAAGAATTGCTATTATATTGCTTCCCGACTACGAATTATTCATATATTTGATATCATGTATATTTCGCTTCACTTCATATCATATCAAATCATTTGACTTCATTTCTCTATAATTTCAGTTAGTTCCATTTTAATTCAGTTCAGGTAATTTTTAACTGAGATGAATTCTTTTAATTTCATTTCACTTGAATGAGTTTTAATCCATTCTACTTTAATTTATTTCATTTACTTCAGTTCATTACAATGTACTTCCGTTCAGGGTGCGAATTAACGGGGGGAAGGGGGAGGAATTTTCCTCCTTGTTGGAAAGTTATTCCCCTCTCATAAATTCATATTAACATCCCTGCCAGGGATAACTTCTATCCTCCCTCACAACAATCAATAACTTAGAAATTATGCATCGTATCTTAAACATGTTCATGGGTATAATTATTATTATTATTATTATTATTATTATTATTGTTATTATTATTATTATTATTATTATTATTATTATTATTATTATTAAGATGCAAGACAAACAACTCAGTGCGACCAAGCGTTGAGCCGTATCGAATGAGGATAATAATAATTTTATGTATGGTATTCTATATCTAGATTTCTATCCTCTCCTCACCAGAAATCTTAATTCGCACCCTGCTTCCATTCACTTCATTTACCTTCAGTTTATTTTACTTTACTCGTTTTGATTCACCTAAGTTCACTTCACGCTATTACAATTCACTTTCATCCAATGCAATTCCCTTTTATGTGCGTACTTTGATTCGCATTATCCTAATTGAATTTACTCCATTCGTTGCAGGTTCTCGAATTACTACTTTCTTCAACTTCGGTTACGTGGCCCTAACAATCAAACATGTGACAACTCATGACATCGGCGTCTACACCTGCCGTGCATTCAACCGAATGGGACAAGCAACCACTTCAGCTCAGCTGACTGTGATCAGTAAGAAGGACATCATTCTTGACAGCCAGCATCCTGGCGGACTGGAGAAGATCCAGTATCTTGAAGACGCCAGGTGAGTAATATTGAAATTATAAAGGTAAAACTTACTTGATATAAAAAATGGATTTTTATATTATAATACGTACATATTTTTCAGCCGTTATGGCCGTAGCGTGCAGGAAGAAACTACAGTGACTCAGAAGCCACGATTCATGGGACCTCTGAAGGGAACGAACAAGATTGTAGAAGGACAGAGAGCACATTTCGAAGTCCGAGTGGAACCACAAAATGACATGACATTACAGGTATGTAGAATTTTCAAAAATATAAAAATATAAGTTCTTTAAATGAAGAAAATCATTGCCTGGAATTCTACAGTGCAAAAACAAGATGGTGGCACAAGAAATAAGTAAGATCGGAAAGACGTCATTGATTTAAACTTCAGAGAGAGGAGTTATATATCCTCCTGAGTCCTGGGACATATGTTGTTTTATTTTTAAAGTTCAATATAATTCTACACTTCAAATAAAAAGTCACTGATATGAGAAAAAATACTGAAATAATTCTACAGGCTACAGCTAGGACACAAATGCAGGTATATTATACTATACTTCGGTGCACATACATCTTATAACATAATTATGTATGAATTATAATATAGTTTAGTATACTATAGTATCAGGACTAAGGAGGGTATGATAGAAGTATAATATTTTAAAAGTGTATAAAAAATTAAATTATAGTTTATTTAACGACGCTCGCAACTGCAGAGGTTATATCAACGTCGCCGGTGTGCCGGAAATTTGTTCTGCAGGAGTTCTTTTACATCTACTGACATGAGCCTGTCGCATTTAAACACACTTAAATGCCATCGACTTGGGCCGGGATCGAACTCGCAACCTCAAGCATAGAAGGCTAGTACTATACAAACTACGCTACCGAGGGCGACTAAAAGTGTATAAAAGGGTTGCAAAAATAATATATACATGAAACTAATTTTTAAAAATTTGTATTGGGTTAAAATATCTATTCAAGAAAACATTTACTAGTAGAGTCAGAAACTACCCGAACTTCGGGTGGCAACGCCGTACTCTATAGGCAACTTTTCTGCGATGCCCGTGTGGTATGTGGCCTATTCTCTAGGCGTATAGACTCAGTGTGCCGACCTATCAAAGGGGAGAGTAGTGCTTGAAGTGTTCTGAGTTTTTTCCTGAGAGTCGAACTGTCAGTAAGAAGGCGCATGTTGCAATTCTTCGACGTCTTCGTGATGCAGTTCGACGAAGAAGTTCCTATATGTGGCAAGGACAGAATTGGGTTCTAATAGGCGTCATATGAATGAGGTTGCAAAGGACTAAAAAATATACTATTTTTTGAGTAGATGATGAAGATGTTAATAATATATGTTTTTCTAATGAATATATGCGAGTATGTATTGTGATTCGGTTGCTTAATTTCCGAGTCTAAGTCTGTAACTTTTCTTCTTATTCAGATTGAATGGTACTTCAATGGAAGAGTGATACAGAGTGCCAACAGGATCCAAACTTACCACGACTTCGGTTATGTTGCCATCGACATCCTGAGTGTCCGCTCAGAGGATGCTGGAACCTACACAGTTGTTGCTAGGAATGCACTTGGAGAGGCGCAGCTGTCTGCAACTATGGAAGTGGAAGGTTGGTTTATATTACTCTGAAATTTCAAAAATATTTTCCATTATTTTCCAAATCACTATAAGGAATTTTTCTGCCATATTGAAGACCCTGGTTCAAATGCCAGTTGACGTAAGTAAAATTTGTCGTATACAAAAACGTTGTTGAACAGTTTTTCGTGACACATAACCTCCCCCCAATACCATTTCACCAATTTTCAATCTTTGCTTTAACTTCAATATTACTTTTCTTTTTCTTATTTTCATTTAATTTTCATTCAATTATTCGATGAAAGAGTAATGGAACGGAGAAAAATCCTCTCCGGCACCGGGATTTGAACCCGGGTTTTCAGCTCTACGTGCTGATGCTTTATCCACTAAGCCACACCGGATACCCATCCTGGTGTCAGACAGAATCGTCTCAGTTTAAGTTCCAACTCTTGGGTTCCCTCTAGTGTCCGACACCGGGATGGGTATCCAGTGTGGCTTAGTGGATAAAGCATCAGCATGTAGAGCTGAAAACCCGGGTTCAAATCCCGGTGCCGGAGAGGATTTTTCTCCGTTCCATTACTCTTTCATCGTATGATGACGCAGAAGATCTTCATGGAAATATCATATGTATAAAAAATATGTATTCAATTATTATTTATATTTCATAATGTAGTCTTTTATTTGAATTACAGTACATAATATTTATATAATTATTATATAAATGTAAGCAGAATTTAAGTGTCAAAGTTGTTATTGTTCGCTAATCCCTTGACTTTGGATCTTCTCCATTTGCCTATGTGTTAACGTGGCAGTTTAATAGCTTACACTTGAACAATATTTAACTACAACTTATTATTCAGTCAAAAATGTTTTTTTAAGAAAACGAGGAATAATATTTTAAAAATTCATAGAAATGGAATTTTTTAGACATTTATCAATGCTCAAACTTAACATGTTATATTATAAATTATTATGTTTTATAATAACATAAATAATTACCACAAAAATCACATGTACAAAAAAATATAAATCATCTATTACCTATGTCAGTTATGACATATTAGGACCATACTAGGAGCATTGTATCTGAAAATGGATCAAGAGACAAAGACTGTTCTTTGTTGATTTTTTATATAATTTTGTTTGGAAATTACTAACTTAAAAGGTACGGCATATTTTTATAATTTATTTTACATATTACATTGTACAGAAAATTTGTTATTACGAAACTTTCTACTGAATCCATGTATTTATATATATTGTAGGGTAAAGTTGCCTAATTCCGTGATACGTTTTTTTCACTGAATGTCACGGGGTTAGGTATCTTGCTAGGAAGTTCACCGATGTCTCAAAAGTAGGCGAAAGATGCAATCTTTCGAGAAAGATGTTTGGCGCTGTGGTCGAACGCCAAAGCTTTGACTGGCATTCAATTTTTAAAAAGTGTCACGGGATTAGGGGTATCACGGAATTAGGCAACTTTACCCTATAATCTGTGAATATTTTTTTGCTATTATATATAAAATTTACAAATTCAAATACGAATCAGATTGTCCAACAAACAATAGTGGAACTAAAAAAGCAATGAGAAAATATATTATGTTATCACTACAACTTTCACATTCTTTTTATGTTAAAAAATCTTTGTTTTGATGTCTTTCAACACTTACACATGGTTTGTGATTGCAGTGCGTTCCAGTGTAGATACTAGAAGCATGCATCATATGACAATGGAGAAGACTCAGCATCTCGAAGGTTCCAAGTTTGTTGAACCACAATATCACATTGAAGAAATTTCTAAATCCAAACCAATTTTTGTCCAACCACTTTCGGATCCAAAACCTGTTAATGAAGGAAAGAATATTCATTTGGAATGCCGCCTGGAGCCCATGGGAGATCCAACCATGCGTGTTGAATGGTTCTACAACGGCCGACCAGTCACTGTTGGTAAGTCAATTACTACATTTCTGTCTGCATAAATATAGTGTTCTAATAACGAACATATAGTTCGCAGAAAATGTTAAATTCTCTTGGAATCTCTAGTCGCAAAATTAGTTTCCTCTTTTCCTCTTCTTTTGTGTATTTAATGGACGCATTTAATAAGATGTGCTCTTCGTGTAATATTGCAACTCTGTTTTTAATTAAAGTGATAATTAGTATTTATTAAATTAAGTGCATAATCTTCTTTCAGTTAGGAATTAAAATTATTTTTACTTTTTTTTTCTTTTTCCAATTTTTAAAGTAACAGTTGGATGTTAATAAATGAGATATGCAGTAGGATTGTAGGACACTTTTCCCAATCCAATATTCCCACTCCTTTTTTTTTTTTTTTTCTTCCAAATTTTATACTCCCGAAGATGCATAACTTCCAGTAATTCTTGCATTCCCATTCTACTTTTCCCAGTATATTTTTCCCTTTCCTTCCAACTTCAAAATCTAATTCCCTACATGATATTTTCCTCCAACATGATACCAGCTGTTTGTAATGTATATAGATTTCAGTATGTTTGTTTTCTGTTTGCTGGAAAATTTGTTATAGTTTCTTCTCATTTACATGATTCCAAGTTTGCTGTAGTTTCCTCTCAGTGGCATAATGACAAAATTAATTAATGCTTCTGACAGAGGACGGTTACTTCATATCGATGGGCATCTTTATTATTAATACTCTGAAAAAATGGGGAAACCTATTGGAACTTTACAATACAGACTAAATGTTGTGCAAGAGCCATAACAAAACCGAATGGCGAAAATATTATCATACTAAAAGGACTACAACAGTCATAACATCAGCATACTCCAGACAACGAAGATGTCTGAGCTACTGAAGTACTTGCAATATTGTATCCAGATACCAAGAATTCAAGGACAGGATGATATATTAACATGCTTGAAATCAATAGGTCACAACTTTTCTTTTTAAGCCTTAATCATTTTGCAGTTGTGAGATTAATAAATTGGGGAAAGTACCATTTGCGAAATATGTCTTGAGAAAATTTTTTTTTGGGAAATTTGTCACTGGGAATATTTTATTTGGGAAAAGTGTCCTCCAACGATGCGGTAATATTCACGTTTAGAATTAAATGTATATTCAATTATTAATAAATTATATTTACAATTGTTTTTCAATTATAAACTAAAGAAGCATTTAATTTTTTTTTTTTTCCAAATAGTATCATCAGTTTTTGCCCATCATTCTATCATATGGATGTTATGAAGTTTTTCTTCGTGATATCCCTTCCTTAGAAATGGAATTCTCTACACCACTAAACAAAGTTCAGGAAGGTCTTTGTAGATCAAACCAACTAACCAGCATATATTTTATTTTATTATTACAGGATCTCGTTTCCGAACTTATTACGACTTTGGATTCGTGGCTCTGGATATCATCCATGTCACTTCACTCGATGCTGGAGAATACACTGTTCGAGCTACAAACCATCTAGGGTCTGCCCACACCTCTGCTTGTGTCAGGGTAAGGCGGCTTGAAAACTGTTCAGTAATTAAACATGTTTGTGACTGTAATAAATGTAGTATTAGTAAGTACCTATTCCTTTGAGTATATTGAATTAGTTAAACTCAGATTATATTAGACTAGATTATTGTCGAGAAAATGATGTTTTGAAGCCTCTATACATCAAATACTGACTTTTATATATGCCCCTGAATTCCTAGCATTTTTTCATAATGATTTTGAATATTTAACTTCAATAGAATATACCTCAAAAGTGTATATCTTTTATTATGGAGAGTTTCATGCTCCAGAAAATTAAGTTATTGCTCAATCCACGTATTAGTTCAATAGTCTTTATTAAATGGTATCTGACTATGGATTAAATTTTAATCTCCAGGTAATCAGCCGATCTGATATTGTAACCGAAAGCCAAAATGAAGCTGCGTTGGAGCAGATTCAGATGCTGGAAGATTCTTCTCGATACCGAAGACACGTGACTGACGATGTGACCATTGTACAAGCACCACAATTCACAAGGCCATTGCACAATCTGGAGACAGTTGAAGGAACCAACGTGCATCTGGAATGTCGTTTGCAACCAGTGGGTGACCCTTCAATGAGGGTGGACTGGTTTGTGAATGGAAGACCAGTTCCAACAGGTACTTTATAGATTTTAAAAATCTTAATTCAATATTGAGATTTCTGAGAGAACGTCTCTGATATTTCTTTACAGTACACTCCAGCTAGAACCACATGTGACTGTTATTGTCTATCGTTACTTTTATGATGCACTTTCATGAACAATACTATACTGATCAAACATATGTAAATATTCAGTTAAAATCAATTAGCCATTGGCAAAATTAAAATCCTCAAGAGACAAAAAAATCTCTGTACTTCTGTTCTGTTGATATGTGATAACCCCATAATGGGATAATCAGGTCAAGGTCTGGACTTCATTCTTCCATCCTCCCTGAAAAGAAGCTGTCAGAGCCGTTCTTTTAGCTGCCGAAGTATAAAACTCTTCATTACCTCATCTCTTTTTATGTCTGCTTAAAAAATACGAGTTCGTAATTTATGTAGGAAATAAAATAAATGTTAATATAAATTCAGTTCTTAATCTTATCAATGATCTCGAAAAAGAGCTACAATAATATTGAAGAATATTTTGAAGTTTCCTTTCTGTAATTTTTATAAAATTTACCCATAATATAGGATTTTTCTACTTTATTAAAATTATGTAGACGAAGAGTGTTAGCTAAAACTTGTATATATCAAGCCATTTTAAGTAGTTTTTTTATATTAGAGTTGTTACTTCTCTAAATGAAACTTCAGCACAGTTTTCACTGTAATGTCAACGCTAAACAGAAGTCATTTTTCAAAGTTTCTCATACAATATATATAATACATATATTACATAATAACAATAATAAATTTTTGCTGTTGATGACTATGTACAGTCTAAGAATGATTTTTTTTTTTTGTGCCAGGTCATCGCTTCCGACCAGCTTATGACTTCGATTATGTTGCTCTTGATTTACTGAGTGTATATCCTGTGGATTCTGGAGTATACACCTGCCAAGCAAGAAACCAACTAGGTGAAGCTGTAACTTCTTGCTCTGTGAAGGTTATTGGTAAGTAGATCCAAATGAGATGTTCAATTTGATCTGATAACTATCAGAAGTTAGCCTAATTCATGTTAAATCATTATCAAATTTAATGTAATAATTTTCTATACTAGATATTAAAAATTCTTCTCTAACTGCAGTGACTACAATAATATTAAATTTAATGTAGTAAAAATATATGACTATGAGTTCATATGCACGTCTGCACTCACCATCAAAAAGGATATTCATAATGTTTAATTCTAAATTAAAAAATGCATAGTCTAATAGCATTGCTTGTTATATAAAGTAGTAATAATACAGTAAATTACATCTTTCGTCTTTTACATGAATGAATTAAAACTTAGCAAACAAGTTCACTTCTAAATGTAGTTTTTATCCTCTTTCAGCTAAAAAGGATCTTATCTTGGAATCTCAGCATCCATCGGGTCTTGAAAAGATTCAATATTTGGAAGATTCCTCCAGGTACAAGAAATCTGAATACATTGATGAAGTGGTGAATATAAAACCAAAATTCATTACGAAGCCGAAGAGCTTGGACAACATGCGAGAGGGACAACACGCTCATTTTGAGTGCAAGCTGGAACCTGTCACTGACTCTTACCTCAAAGTTGAGTGGTACAAGAATGGTCGACCTATTACAGTTGGTATGTATACACAAATCATACAAATAATACACAGTTTATAGTGTTATGAAATTTTCATTGCTTCATGACACATGAAATGTCGTACAATCTGTAAAGAATTTCTTTCACTGAATATTGTACTAGCAATCGTTTTTTAATTGATTATTTTACGACGCTTTATCAATTGCTATAGTTATTTAGCGTCTGAGTGAGATGAAGGTGATAATGCGAGCTAAATGAGTCTAGGTCCAGTGCCAAAAGTTACCCAGCATTTGCTCTTAATGGGTTCAGGGCAACTAGTAATCGTAGAGATACATAAATAGTAATTACAGAAATATTTGTATACAGATATTCTTAATTAATTGACATATCTCTATCAAAGTAGTTAAATAAATTATTTAAAATTCCAGGATATAAATAATTTTAAATTCCACCCATATAATATTTAGAATAGTATTTTATGTATGGAATATCTCTCCAATTAAGTATTATTATTTACCATTCATCTTAGTCAGATGTAAATACTAATTATAAAATACCGTATCTTTATATAAAGATTATTAATCAATGTACTTCTGTATCAAAATAGTTAACCGAAATGCTGGAAATTCAAAAATAATAATAATTTCAAATGTCTACAACATATGAAGAGTCCTCTGCAAGAATGATGGACGTCATTTGGAATACATTTTGCAGGAGAAACAATTGAAAGTTTGAAATGCATAGCGCTGAAATCTTAATTGTGATTTTCCGATCATTACTGGACAATGACTATCACTGTTAATGCCATATAACTCTCTATGTACATTCTATATGTCTTAAGCTATGCATTGACAGTCTTGGTTCATTTTCGACAAGAAAGTGACATCCATCATTCTTGCAGTGGACTCTTCATATAGCAGCCACAAAAAATAAATCAAAATACGACTTTAAGAATAGGCCTATTAGTATTTATGTTTTAAGGAATTTAAAATAATATTGCTACAACTATTGTATCAAAAAATTTAGATTTGTATTAGCATTCTTTGTCATTTAGGCAGTCTGCTATGGCGGAAAGAATGTTAAAACTGTATACAGAATTGTGAAATTTTAATATTTTTGTATTTATCTATATAAACCTAGAAAAATTTGTAAGAGTCCATTTCAACATGAGCAAACATTTGTTTTACCTCGAAAATCGTCTGTAGCTGCATTTAGATTGGCAACAGGCCATGATTGTTTGGCCAAGCACCTGCATAGAATTGGAATATATCAGTCCCCTGACTGCCCATTGTGCAACCCAAACCAAGAAATGGATTCGGAACACCTCAAAATCTGTGCTTCAGTGGCTGGCCATGATAGTATCTTTGAAAAATATTGGAGTGTAGGAGGTCAAAGGACTTTATTGTCAAATGCCGGCATTAGAAAACAACAACAACAACATTTGTTTCACTTTACAGAAAATTATAAAGGCTCGTTAACGAAATTTTGTTTTAAATAATGCTCCTCACATAACATAAAGGAAGTTTTAAGAAAATAAATTTTATGTTTTCTGGAAGAGATAAATATATATATATAGTATTTTAATAAAAATTAATTGTGAGATGCATTGCTTTTCTAATGCACGGAACTTAGCAAAATCTTGTGCTCTTACAGGCCATCGTTTCCGCCCAATTCATGACTTTGGATATGTGGCTCTGGACATCATTGACCTAATTGCTGAAGACTCGGGAACGTACACCTGTCGTGCTGTCAATTTGGTTGGTGCTGATGAGACCACGTGCACCTTGATCTGCAGAAGTAAGATTTGTTCACCAACTCCAGATACAATATTTACAACCAATACAGTGAAAAGTAGCAGCATTAACTAATACGTAATTCTTGTAACAGGCACTGCTCAGATCGTGACTCTCACCCAGAACGAGACAGGTCTTGAGCAAATCCAGTATCTTGAGGATCGTTCCCGATACCAGCGCACAGAATATGTTGAGGAGACTACGAAACAAGCACCAATCTTCACCACTTCACTGAAACAAATTGATATCAAAGAAGGCCAGAGGGCGCACTTTGAATGTCGCCTGATCCCAGTATCAGATCCAACAATGAAAGTAGAATGGTTCCACAATAATGTGCCTGTTAAATCAGGTGAGGATAACTTATACCTAAAACTGTATTATTTATTAGTATTTAATTAATTAAAAGAATGTTTCATGATATTTTACATTTTTGTTATTATTTTTAACAAAGTTACGCAACATTGAGAAGTATATATTGTTTTAGCCAGAAGTTATTTTATTCATCTGAAGGAACATGCTGATATCCAGTTACTAATCGAATAGAGCCCACCTTTTGATGGACAAAAATTAAGTATAATATTTATAGTATTAGCGTCAGAAATAATTGTACTGTTATTACACATCTCTATTGTTAAACTGCAACCAATGAATTCCATTCCACATACTATGTAGAAAAGTGTTTGATATTGTAAAATGCAATAATGCGTTACACTTGATAGTTTTCTCCTGGCTTTATAAACTATTTTCTGGTGTTTTGTTTATATTGACAATTATATATTCGACTCATCATCGTTTACTACTGAAATGTCCTTGCTCTGGCTTATTTTTAAGACAATTGAATATCAAAATGAATTATATTCATGTTCTAAATATTTTCATTTTTGGTCCTCAGGTTCTCGATTCACAGAGACAAACAACTTCGGATTTGTTGCTTTGGACATCCTGTACTGCTATCCAGAAGACTCTGGCACTTACACTTGCAGAGCAAAGAATATTCTTGGAGAGGCTGTTACATCAGCAAATCTTTCTGTTCACTGTAAGTCGATTCATTAACATTTTACGTTTGTATTTATTAATTAAATTCAGTGTGTTTCTGAGGTACTGCAGTCAATTGATTTATTGCTTAATGATTTAAATAAAAAGTTATATAAGCATTCCATAACCTAACCAGGCTCAATACTTTTATTCTATGAAGTGAAAATATATGCTCGTATGATAATAAATTTAGTTACTCAATTAATCAATCAACTAGGCATTATGAAGCTTATCGACTAGATGCTGAGTTCAAAAAAAAACCTCCACTCTGTTCTGTCCGTTCCCAGATCTTTAGATTTGACTTTTTCTATTACTTATGAAAAATATTAGAAATGTCTACATTTCAAGGGTTGGACCTATTTTGTCTATTCAATTGTTGCTCAGTTAAGTTTTTAGGATTTTGTAACGGTCATAACCATTAGAATTTTTCCTTCCCTTACTTCAATGGAAGACAGTGGTAGACTCAGACTCCGAAAAGTAGTATTTGCGATATTTTCATCATGAATGAAGTCAAATCTATACTTACTGTCATCAAGTGGAATATTTCATACCGTCTGTTACAACTATACAATTTTAAAACGTGACACTGGAATGTATTAATGTTGAGACTCATTGTAAAAATGGAGAAAGGTGAAAAAATATATGTTTAATTTATCAATTTAATTTATCTATATACAGCCTTTGAAGGTCATGGTATCAGAATTTGCTATCCTTATTAAAAAAAAAACACTTTTTAAACGAACGTCTATAATATCTGTCATTAACTTTGAAAATGTAATTTTTAAAACTCAGTCTAAATTAAATTATAGCATATTGGAATATTTGTTAAGACTATCAATAAATACTGAAGAAGTGACGAACTAGGATAACAAGTTACAGAATAAAGAAAACAAGTGAGATAAATAAGTGCAAGAAACGAATGAGTGAAATTAGGGAACAGTGGATTAATGTAAGAAATATATAGCTTCAGAATACTAGTCAATTAAATAAATGATACTTCTGAACAGTTAATTCTCTATTTGTAATATTCTTTTACCCTTAAAACTAAAGAAAAAAAGGTATTTTACAGACAAATTCAAATTAATGTAACTCTGAAAATATTGATAATAGGACCCATGTTTATATGACTTTTTTTTTTTTAATGTCTTCGGAAATATTCTCTGTAAGTGGTGGTAATTCCTCGTGAATCACCCTGTATAGTAATGTGCATCAAACTTGTTGCAGTAAGTGACGATCGTGTGGTTTGTGGTTTTTACAGCCAAGAAATCAATCTACCTTGAAACACAGCATGAGAGCGCCCTGGACCGCATCACATACCTGGAAGACTCGTCACGTTACCAGCGGCAGACTGTACAAGAGGAGACCATATCTCAAGCACCTGTGTTCACTCAGCCAATGAGGGACATCCGAGTTGCTGAGAACCAGGCAGTTCATTTCGAAGCTCGTTTGATTCCTGTCGGAGATCCTAAGCTCAAAGTAGAGTGGCTCCGTAATGGCGTTCCTATCCAAGCATGTAAGTGAAAATTATACGCAGCATATTGCTTCTTCTCTTTTTTTTTTCCTACATCTCTTTTATTAATTTTCGTCCTTTCTTTATTCTCTTTCTCTTTAACATTTTCTCTTTTTCTTTTCTTCTTTTTTAAAACTTATTTTCTTTCATAATTTTTTCCATTTCACTCTTTCTTTGTATCCTTTAACTTTCAAAATTTCTCTACTTGTTTCTTTATTTTTATTTTATTCGTCTTTTCACTTTTCTTTATTTCTTTCCTTCTACCTTTTGTTCTCTTTTCAATTTCATTCATTCATTCATTCATTCATTCATTCATTCATTCATTCATTCATTCATTCATTCACTCGTTACTTTCAAAGCAAGGCAGAGGATATTTATAAATATTGTGACACCTCAAACTATCTCTCTCTTTTTCTCTATGCGTAATATTTCTTAACCACCCACCTTCGATCCTGCATCAAAGTTTAGTAATGCTTACGTACTACAGCATAAAAAGTCACCTTTAAGTTGTAAAATATAATCTTCTCTTTGCGCCAGTGTTGAACAGCTTATTCTTTATATACCAGATTTGCTTTTAAATGGATAGCGAGAAAAACTCAATTTTACTATTGAAAATTAATTGAAAGAGATTTATTGCCATCGTAAATTATGAACAAAGTTGTATTCTGTTTTAAGATATAATACCGTATATACGCGAATACTCTACACCATCGAATAATCCGTGCACCCTAATTTTAGGAGAGAAAAAAAAAGAAAAGAAAATAAAAAAAGGAAAAAAAATGGCTGTAATTTGTGTTTCATTTACGAGAAATTAATCCTACATAATGATGTACTCCAAAACTAAATAAAATATCGATTTGTTTTAAGAAACGCGTGTTAATCTTCACGTGCTGTTGTAGAAGCATCCAGGACTCTATCTACAATATAAAATTACGAAACACTATCTTGGATAATTTTGTAGACTAATGGAAGTCATGATGAATGGTTCCAGCCAATCAGAAAGAGACCATACAATGTCTCACCTCTCATGCCATCTATGCAAGAGATATAGAATGTTTTTGTTCTACCCGTAGTTTGCAATGGAAATAGTCCTGTGAGTTATTCGTTGACGATTCAAAAGAATAGTTGGAATCGCAGACTGGGAAGAATCGTGAACGAATCGTTAGAATTGATTCGTAATGTGCGTACGATTGAATCGTTGGAATCGACTTCTGAAGAAGAATCGTGTTGAGGCCAGACAACACTATAGTATCTAGTGTTTGAGGCGAAGCGGTACCAGTATTTCAAATAATGCGCGCACCTCAGTTTTTCTTCGTTGAATTCCGGACAAATATGCGCGGAGTATTCTCGTATATATGGTATTTTTTATAGTGTTATAGTAAACTCTTCAGCTCATGATTTATCTCTGACAATAATATATCATAGAGCAAACTAAGCAATATAATCTTTCTCATAATTGTTTGCTTATTTGCAGCTAACCGAGTGACCACCATGCATGACTTCGGTTATGTGGCGCTGAACATGAAGTACGTCTACCCTGAAGACTCAGGAACTTACACTTGCCGAGCAACCAACGAGCTGGGCCAAGCTGTCACTTCGTCCACACTTGTCGTGCATTGTAAGTTGATCTGTCTTACCTTCTTCATAAAATACAGATTCCTGGAATTACATTTCACGTAATGCAAGACTTATTTTAATTGTGTTACAGTTTTACATCTTTATACATTTTAAGGGGGTTGGGTAGTGATTAGGGGTCGAAAATTCGATTTTTTACTTTGTCTTTCAAAAAAATGTACAAAACTTGCTCTTTAAAACAATATACAGGGTGGAAATGAAATACCCTTGCAGATTGAAAGGGACGATAGGGTACACTTCAATGAATAGAAATCTTATGTCACGTTTTGTGAGTAAATTCACGGTTAATTAGAAAATTAAGTTGGAAGTGCCAGCAGTCTGGCAACCTCGCCGCTAAAATTCTCCTTTCATATCGCAATACAGATGTAAGAGGTCAATGAACTCAGCATATGTGTACTGCCTCGCGCTCCCTTCTCTAGCTACAATGTTGCGATGTGGATTGCATCGTTCATTGGTTTGAAATTAGTGGTTTTTAAATTAAATTTACACGAAAACCACCCACGTTATTTAAATACTGTATGACACAGGGATAAATGATTCCTTATTAGATTTTATATCGATATGGAAAAAATCACGATAAAATTCGCAATAGTTACCGAATAAGAGTGTGTTAAACATTTGAAAAAAAAAAAAAAAAAACAATTTTTTTTCCTGAGAAAACTATAAACTTCCCACCAGTATGTTATTACAGTTTTCTGTTACATAGAACATGAGCTATTCGCTGTAAAAATCTGCAGGATTATTTCATTTCCACCCTGTATATTATATTGTGGTGGTATCTCTGTAGATAAGCTCTTTAAATAACCTCTTAAATTTGGCTGCGCATGTGATTCATGCATTCTTTTCTTTAATATAGTTTTCCGGAAGTTGATATTTTTCAAACTTAAGTGCATTTCTCTCTTATAAACTGCTGAATCTATTTACAGTGTTTTCTGCAGCTTGTATTCTACAAAGTAGACCTACGGGTGCATAAATATCACACACATAACATGAGGGAAAAAATATATTCATTGAAAAAAAAAATGGAAAAAATTGTTAATCGATGTTTAATATTTTTTTCTGTTTCACTAAGTGTGAAATATTTAATTGAATTTTACTTTATAATTTACGGTATACATTACTTGATAATTAAAAAAAATACAAGGTATATGAGTGAAGATTCTAGCAAGTAATGTGCTCCTGAGGATTGAGGTACATCTAGCAAAGTGGGAAAACAGGTTATTAGTTAGGGCCTTTCTTTTGTATTTTGATAAGAAACTATTTAGTTTCCTTTTATACCACTGAATTCAGAATGATTTATTGTATAACCATGGGAAAGTTTTGTTCCACTCTGAACACTAAAAGCCTAGAAATATTGAACCAAACTTTTGTACTGAAATTCTTTAATCACACAGCCCATTCCCCTTAATTTAATGAAACAGATATCTGTGCTTATGAAAAAAGGCCTTTCTTGCATATATACAATATTTTTCAATGAGCGTTAACAAAGTTTAAAAATAATCCTGGAGGACAATTCAAGCCCTGTACTGTTATGATTCCAAACAATATTGTATTTGTGTCATTACAGCTAAGGCCTCGCTGTTGCTGGAGACCCAACATGAAGGTGCTATGGAGAAGTTGCACTTGCTGGAAGACTCCAGCCGTTACCGTCGTCGTGAAGAGGAGGAGATCATTGTGACTCAGGCACCTCGCTTCACAGCTCAGCTGAATGGACCCACCAATCTCATGGAGGCCCAAAGTGCCCACTACGAGTGCCGCATCGAGCCTTACCCGGATCCAAACCTCAAAGTGGAGTGGTACCATAATGGAAACCCATTGCAGACAGGTAAGGCATGGCTTCATGTTGAAACAGCCTTCAAATGCTATGGGACAGATTTTTAAATGCTCGTTTCGTAAGCTTCCATTATTGTCATATCACTATTTTATCGGCTCTGAATAGTGTTTGTAAGTTTTAAAGGTGACTGCCTCCATGGTCTGTTGGTCAGCATGCTGGCTTCCAGATCAGGAGATCCCAGGTTCGATTCCTGGGCTCGGCTCTCGGTGAATTTTTCTTGAAGGAGAGGAATACCCTGGGTGTCTAGAGTCTGGAAATTTGTATGAATGTGGGTGTGCCGGGTTAATATTAATTAACCAATCATCACGAACATAAAAATACATCATGACTGTCGCTGGTTCAGTAACCTGAACACACGTTTCAGCGTCACATTGTTGACAAGTAACTTCATCTGTTAGCACAACCATAAAGCATCTAATAGATTCTATAGAGTTACCAACAACGAAAAAAGAAAAGTTTTAAAGGTGGTTAAATAAAACAAAATTATTGTTGGTGAATAAAAGTGCTGCAAATAAATCATTGGAATATTGCGTTATATAACAGAAGAGCTCTTGCAAGCGCTTTGTTAGTTATTTGTTGCAATAATGTCTAATCTTATCAGTCTATGTTTTTTTCTTTTCTTTGTTAGATCTTCTTAAGTCGTAAAATGTTTATATAAAGATATTTTATTTTGGAATGGTAATTCTGCAGACAGTAATTTTTACGACACAAAAGTTCTTTCTTTTTTTTTTTTTCAATAAATGTATACCTTTTCGCTTGGTTTTCTGCTTTATGTAAGAACAAATTCAAGAGAAAAGTCGTTACAGCAGATTTCGTGTAAAACGTAATTTTGTCATTATACCTAGGTATATTCAAATATAATATTATTTTAGGAATAAAACTTTTTATCAATACGCATTATTTTAGGATTAATTACTATATAGGCTAATTTGTCTTTAAATATACGCATAAATTTCCCTGTAATTTCGGTGTACTTTTCTGGTTGTGCGGTAAAAGCGTTATTCATGCATAAAGTTTGTATCTTTGACTTGGATGATCAGTATTTGTGTAAATCTCTATGCACTTACTCGTTTATATGTTTGCCTTATATTTTATTTTGAATAAATTTTATTCAGCTTCCTCCAAGTGAAGGCTGCCTACAAGATAAAGCTTACCATAAAATTGTTGTTTTTTTTTTAATAAATGGTAGGTAAACAATTATAATGGAAAAAAAGAAAACACTGGAGAAGGAAAAGAAAAAGAAATAACACAATTATAAATAATTGAAAACGATTAAACAAAACATCATTAATTCCAGAAGAAATATACAATTTTCTAGTATTTATATGCTATCAGGTGATCACAGTCGTCTATTTAGCACTAGTTGCAAGACCCAACTTAAGTGAGCAGATCGCCATAGGAAAGAAATCAGTCTATTTAAGTATAGAGATGTTTATTCGTAGAGACTTAGTTAACAGCGTAGTTTTTAACTAATGGATATCTTGATCCCTTAGTTCAATTTATTTAATGTAGTTCCTCAATTTACTACGAGTATATTCTTTCATTAGATTTGAATAGTTCGTACGTACAAATGAGATCAGAAGTATGTTTTTGAAGGCATTAAATTGGAACATACAAAATATTATCACAACAAATTATGTTATCTATCGCTGATGTAAAAATTATTTTTGAACATAAATAAAAATTGATACGTATTAAAAATTTGAGCACGAATTAAAACTTTCCTTATGGAAAATAATGAAACTTTCAAAATGTGTTTTACTCACAACGCCTGATACTATGCAACCGGCACATTGCCTGAGGTGAAGAAGTTGCCGACCATGTAAGGCAGAGTTGCAATTGTATTTACATAACGCCTAGCACATGTGGCAACCTGCGAAACTAATATGTCGGAGAAGTGGTCGCTGCAACACGGCGTATTACAATTTGGAATTTTACAGTACTGCTTTCTTAAATTTATATAGTTTGTCTACACTAGTTCTTTTATTTATTTTTTGCCGATGTCTGTTTTAAAGAATTTCGTGGTAAAGATGTTTCTCTTTTTCGGCAACGACCTTGTAACGGCCTACAGTGTTCAAAATTTTTCGCAGTGTTTTATTTCTTAAAAACACGATATTAAAAGTATTCTCTTGGCGTTTGATTTCAGGACATCGTTTCCGAACCACATACGATTTCGGCTTTGCTGCACTCGATATCTTGACAGTGTATGCAGAGGACTCTGGAGAATATACCTGCAAGGCAATTAACAACCTGGGACAGGCAACCTCTTCTATCAAACTTAACGTCAAATGTAAGTAATATTTTACAGTATTCAAATCAGATAACAGTGGTCATTTTCTGATGAGATGGAACTTCTCATAAACCAGACAAATTCTGGTCTAATGAGATGGGATAAAACAACCAAACTTCAATATATTATCAGTATTTCCGTTTGTCTTCAAATTCACAAAGGCGTACAGCTTTTTTTTTCGCCTGTCTCTCTTAATAAATTAAATTAAAAAGTAATATTTTTATATAGCGAGTTTTAATTTCAAATTGACTTTAACACTGTTGATGCAAATAAAATAGTTTCTAAAAAATTAATACCTATGAATTTTTTTCTTAAAAAACATCTCTACTGGCTATCATAAGCTTTTTGTCAGTGTTCTAATGATTATAATTTAATCACTAATAATCATTATAATTATCATGCCGTCTGCCTATTTAATTCGAGTTTGTGGATTCAAGCGTGGCACAGGGCGATAGATTTTTAAGGACGATTAAGCCATTATAATGGTTGCTTTCGGAAGGAAAATAAGCTTATGAGTGCAATTTCTAATTTTCTTCATTCTGTGCATAACTTTAATATTGTTTAATATGTTCGTCCAAACTATTTTATGCTCTCGTCTGAGCCTATGATTCGAATAACTAATTATTTTTCTTGTTCAGTAGCTTTGATATTCAATCTGTAAATAATACAAAGTGAAGAAAAAGTGGAGGGCAAATATTCCAGCACACAATTCTTTATAAGAAAAGCAAGAAACTTTTATATTTACATAGATTTCAAATTTCGCATTTTTCCCCCTTACAAATATGGATTAATATTGAGAATATGTGGCAACACTGTAAATGTTCCTTACTGACACTATTTCCATAAGTATGAGACTCTAACGATGTTATAGAAGAAAAATCGTGAGTTTAGTCCCCTTGACGTCATTTTTTTTTTTTTTTTTTTGGTTCAAATGTTTTTGTGAAGTTTTCAAGGAATGGATTACACATTACATCAAATTTAGAAAACGTTCTGAACTCAAAATGTGTTACATAATAATAATGAGTCTCGAAGAACATATAATCACTATAATGTTTTTGTCTTACTTGATTAGCTGGATACGAACCATTTTATTCTATAAAAGCCTATATGAATACACAAACTTAAAATAAAATTTTTAATTGAATCACATCAAATTATTGCAGTAATTTCGTAATGTTTTCAGAATTATCTATAAAGATATGAAGTTTCAATCATGCCAGTTTTTAAAACATGAATGGCACGTGAAATTGAATCCGTGTCCTCTGTCCCATAATCCATAACGATAGGCATTCATCCAAGCAGCTGAGCTGAAGATTCCTTACTATTGAGCAAACTTTATCCGAGTCTATTTACTTACAGTGTTGCAACATCGTCTGACATTTCAATCCTTTATTTTTTTTAATGCGCAAGATATGATACTTGTTTAAATAGGAGATTATCTAGATTTTTGCCGAAGAATCACATGGTAGAGTGAGTTTTCGCCGATTTATCTTCATTCTATATAATGGCATTGATATTACCTCTCTGTTACTGTAAGTGATAAAGATTTATCGTAATTATATAACCTAAATACTAATACTAATAACTGCAAAGAGATGTAAACATGTTGTTACGTTTGTGTGCAGCCCGATCGTCCATCATTCTGGAGACGCAGCACGAAGGAGCCCTGCAGAAGATCCAGTACCTGGAGGATGACTCTCGCTACAAGCGAACCAAGACAGAGGAAACAGTGATTGCAGAGAAGCCACAGTTCGGTCGTCCACTGCGCAATGTGGAGCATCTGCCTGAAGGCCTCAGCGTCCATCTGGAAGCGACCTTGACTCCTGTGAACGACCCCACCATGAGGGTGGAATGGTACTGCGATGGAAGACCTATTCCACAGGGTGAGTGGATAAAAACACGAGCTTTTTTAATAAATAATAAGATTTTTATTGCTTTTCTTGCTCTTAGACTACAGGATACTGCTGAATAAAACGGTTCCTTCAATAGTTAAACACAATTATACTCTTATATGTACATAATTATTGAGGAAGCTGATATGTATTCATTGTATTTCTAGAGTTGTATTGTTTGCAAGCTAAATTACGTTTGATATGTTATAAAGGATCATTAAGTCACAGAAGAAAAAACAATTGAAATGAATACAATTGGTATTATAACTGAACCAATCATTTGTAAAAATCACATGAGTCACAGAGTATTAGTTTTGAGGGAAGTAAATATCTGTTGCATTAGTGCTATGTAACTTCGAGAGGAGAAATATCAATACCTTTTTCACATTTCAGGAACAATTCATTTATTTTATCTCAGTTATTTACTTCAAAAATTATATTTCATTATTTAACAGCTAACAATAAAAATTAACCTCTTTTATTAAGCCAGGACTGATTTGATTTTTGTAAAACAGAATTTGAGATGCATGCAGGAGTGAAAATGCTCGGAGTAGTTTTATTTTCACAGATAACGAAACATTTATCATTACTGTTTGCTACTGTAACAATAACTCATTTTTATAACTTATTTGATTTTACAAATCATTGAATCAATTGATGTAGATTATTTATTCTGTAGTAGAAAGACTGATATTAAAATGGATTTGAGGGAGGTGGGTTATCATGGTAGAGACTGGATTAATCTTGCACAGAATAGGACTGATGGCGAGCTTATGTGAGAGCGGCAATGAACTTTCGGGCTCCTTAAAAGCCATTTGTAAGTAAATTATAAGTAGAAAGACGGATGTAGAATTAAGTAGAAATAGAAAATATAAATTTAAAGGTAAAGTTCGTCATATTCTACTGTCAATCAAAGACTATTGACCTGTTATTAAGTCACTCATGGTATCGAGGATCAACATAATTAATAGATTGCATTTAATATTCCGAAAATGCGAAAACAAAAATAAAGTACATTCTGTAACCGAATGTGTAACATAATTAAAATTATTATTAAATAATAATACCACGTTTCTATAAATATCTCACAAATGTAAGCTATAATATAGTTAAAACCTAATTTTATTGTTGTAGGTCATCGCTTCAAGACAACATACGACTTTGGTTTTGTTGCCCTCGACATACTGTACGCATATGCTGAAGATTCTGGAACATACATGTGCAAAGCCAAGAATGCTGTGGGTGAAGCTGTTACTACTTGCTCTGTGAAGGTCGAAGGTAAGTCGGACGATACCATTCATAAGTTTATCATACTTATGCGTTTTCAACACAGGGATCTCTATTTAGTACCGTCCTCAGACCAATTGGAAAATATTAACTTTTATTCTGTGATATCTATTATTAATGGAATGTTTTCTGTCAAGCATAAACATGTATAATGGGGTTTCTTTATATACTTCCGTACCTGTCCATTGTATACCAAATTATAGACAGAAATGAATGATGTCATTGAATAATATGTAAAATGCTGAAAACAAAGTATTCGCGTTTTTGTTAATCGAATCGAACTGATATTCATTTTCTATTTAAAGTATGCATTTTATACATGAAATGATGACACTGTATATATATTTATTTATTTTTGTTTTAAAGTTTCACATTAATTTATTGTTCAACATGTGAATAACATTAAGAATATTATTATACTACAATTTCTATAAACTTAAATACTCAATAGTGATTAAAAAGATATACCTGGAACTACTAACTCAGGTTGGATATTTTAAATTATAATTATATTAATAAATATTATGTGTAGTTAATTTAATGTTGTATGAAATCGTGTTACAGCCAAAGGTGGCTTGTACCTGGACACACTTGATGAACAGAGACTCAAGAAGATTCGTGAAATGGAAGCTTATGAACGGCCATCGAAAGCTGATGTTGAACCTCAGCAACAGAAACCAGTCTTTATTACTCCACTTAATAGGTAAGCCAGCTTTCAGAACTGGGAGACTAGATGTTTGGTTGAGATTCTTAGTAACTTGCTGATCAACAAGCGGATTAGGTTTGTCTTGTACATTTCAGTGCTAGTGGAACCAACAATAGTCAAATGTCTAATATTATTATTAACATTCCTTTATACAACTTTTAATGAGTCTTCTCAACGAGGTTAGGAAGCAGTTTTTCTATTTTATTGAGTCGAGTAGGCCTAGCAGAGTCTGCAGAGAAATCTGAGTATAAATCAGAAAGTGATTGGTGAATTTCTCCCCCCCCCCCCCCCCCAAATTGATATTCTTAGAATTTTTAACCAGTTACTAAAATGCTAGCAATTACTCATCTATACAACTAGGCGTCACATTTTTCCTTATACAAGGTGGAATGAAACGTTGTTCATTTATTTATTGTGATGAATCGTTGGAATAATTAAAAAAAAAAATGTATGCATTAAATTTTCTAGGACATGTTGGAATATCTAAAAGTGCATTTCTGGTTCTTTGACATTTTGTTTCCCTTTTTGTCATTTTGAGGAGAACTCTTTGAACCAAGTTTGATGGTTCATATTAAGTAAAGCGACTTAATTTTTGCAATGTAGTTTTTATGATCTTGTGGAGTATCCTCATTCTAATAAAATATTCTTGGAATAATTTTTTCAAAAGTAATATGCAAGAAATAGGAGCTGTTAGAAAGGTTTTAATTACTGGTATGCTATTTAGTTGTAATCACATGCTTCGGTAACCTCATAAATAAATGCATAATGCCCCTTTCCAGTCTGTATATCGCTAAATAGAATTGGGTTTGTCATTATCAGTTCTTCATATTACGTTAGCATGCACAAGATCTCAGACATTTACAAACAATTTTATTTATAAATATTTCGAGAGAGAAAGATAAAAGTTCTTTTTACATACAGAATATTTTGACGTTCTTACATTTTCTTATTTTCTCAGTCTGGAGAATCTAAAGGAAGGTGACCACGCCCATCTGGAATGTCGGGTAGAACCTATCAATGATCCGAATCTGAAGATCGAGTGGTACGTGAATGGTGTGGCCATCAAAACAGGCCATCGCTTTAGAACTACTCACGATTTTGGCTATGTGGCGCTTGATGTTCTTTACACATATGCGGAAGACTCAGGAACATACATGGCCAAGGCTACCAACCTCTTGGGTGAAGCCGTCAACACTTGCCAGATCACTATTGGAGGTAATACATAGAGGCCTTTATAATTTATTGCCTTTGGGTTTCACTTAAAATATATGGGGATATTAAAATTGGCATGCCTTTCAAATCACTCAAACTTAGTAAAAAAATATAGTCTATATAAAAATTTGCCATTTCATTGACAAACGACAAAGAATACCGTTTATTTATATAAAAGTGATAAATATATAATTCAAGTATGACCGTCATTTGTTCGTCAATTAATAATACCTTCTGGAATGAAGACAAATTAGAGAGAGTCACTATTTGGAGTTTTAAATCTCCTTTGAACAATGGGAAATTCTAAATCTACTGCATTTACAATAACATTGAATAAATCTAATTCACGTCTGCAGACACGAAACTACTATTTTGAGAATTAAATATGTGAAACTAAAGTCTCAATATGCCACACAAGATTAACAGAATAGCTTTGATTTCTTACTTTTTTAAGAAAATGTTGCCAAAGCAACCGAAATGAAACATTTGGCAACAAGTATGATGACGAATACTGATCTTTTGTTATTGTAATGAAATTTTTTTATGTGAACCTATGTTTAACAATGTCTAAGCAATTTCAAAAGTATCATGATTTTTAAACAACCAGAAATACTGGTAATAACTCAATTGAATATGTTTTTAAAAATAAATATTTGTGATAGTGTCGATTAAATTTTTAAAAATTAATATAATCAGTAAAACTTTATGAGACTTAAAACTTTCCAGCGATTGAATCTGATAAATATATATATATTTTTTTTTGGATCTTAGTAATTAAAATTTCCATACTCTGTTAGAACCTTCCAAGAATTAATTAAGATTTAGTTGTTAAAGTCTATTACTGAATGTAATTAAATATTTATTTTCCTATTTTTCTAAATGAGAAGAAAGCAATGGCGGTTTATTCAAGAGGGGTTTGGTTTGGACTTTACTAATTGCTGAGGAAATATAATCAGATGGCGTTTCGAAGATTTGATCTACCTTTGTTTTCACTGGAAGATAGAAGAAATGTTGTACTCGTTTTAGAATAACTGAATGCCCTTGATTGACAGTGAAATGTCTGAAAGAATAGGACGTATCCCCTCCCATTCACTTGAAGACAAATGTATATCAACATTCGAAACGTTGTATGTTTCATATTTTAACAGCAATTGAGAATCCAATCTGAACCTCTCTTGAATTTATTTAAACTACTATCAAATAAAAATATTTTATAAAAATTTTGGCTGGGGAGTGAAAAGTATAAATTTAAGAATTTATACATATAATACTGAACCTGGAAAATAAAAGTAATAACAGATATGTATCATACCTACTGTGTATTAAACAAGTCATGTTTTTTTGAGGGAAGGAAGAAGGGGGTAATTAGATTTGAATGAATAATTGTTAGTATACATTAAATATCGGCTTTACATAACGATTTTTTTGGTTTGCAGCTCGTCGTAGTATTTACCTGGAATCCCAGCATCCTGAAGGTCTTGCAAAGATTAAGGAGCTGGAGGCCCAGGGCCGACCTGCTCGATTGGAAGTGGAGGAACCAGTTCCGACTCCACCACGCTTTATCACTGAACTGAGAGTAAGACATTGTTTAGTTTATTTCTAAAAGAGTTCTCTAAAACTAAACTTTGATACATTCCCTTTTTGATGGCGGAAACCGAAAGTGTGTAAATAAATGCTTTCCTTCAGTTTGGATGCCTTTCATCCAAATACAGAGTTCTTACAATAAAGCTTTTTTTTAAGTTTCAATTTATTACACTTCCTGTAATTAATTTTTCAGGGAACAACTGACTTATTTGAAGGCCAGACAGCTCACTTCGAGGCTCAGGTGGAGCCCCTCCATGATCCCAATCTTCGCATTGAGTTCTACCACAATGGCAAGCCACTGCCTTCTGCTTCACGCTTCCACATCACATTCGACTTCGGATATGTTGCTTTGGACATCAGCCACGTGGTTCCAGAAGACGCTGGGGAATACACAGTCAGGGCTATCAACAATCTGGGACAGTGCACGTCGTCTATTAATCTTAGAGTGCAAGGTGCGTCTTCTTCCAAGTAAATTATTTTGGAAATGATTTTTATAATACGACATAGTAATGTAAATACAAATATATTGGATTTATTATAGTATAAAATACTGTATTTTATAATAATAATAATAATAATAATAATAATAATAATAATAATAATCTTAATCTTAATCTTCACAATCACCATACCAGTGCCTCCATCATAGTTAAGCACTACTACTACTACCACCACCACGATTATTATTATTATTATTATTATTATTATTATTATTATTATTATCATGTTCAATATATTTATAATCATTCAATAAGAATGCTTGGTTTAATAAGATCTATAACTTATTCTTTTTCTACTCCAGAGTCACTATTAATTCTATACTTTACTTTGGTTCGATCTAAACTTGAATATGTATCTGTAGCCTGGAATTCCATTACTTCAATCGATTCGGTTAAATTGGAAAATATTCAGAGAAAATTTATTTCCTTATGTGCTTTTCGATATATACCCAATTCCTCTGACTTTAACTATGAGATTACCTGCAAATATTTTAACTGTTGTAGCCTTTATGTAGACGTCTAAATCTTGATTATCAATTTTTTTGCAAAGTTATCAAGGGTGATATTGATTGTGAGTCTATCATAAACAATATCAGCCTTCGTATTCCTACAAAAGGTTTAAGATTTCAAAAAAATTTTTATAACAGAAATTCAAAATCACTTTCTCCAGTCTGTAGATCCATAAAATATGCCAATTTGCATGGGCACAATTTAGATCCTTTTAAGGTTTAGTTTCGTTTTGATTATTAGTTTTTACTGTTCTTGTTCTCAATTTTATTTATGTATGTTTTTGTTTATTTAAGATATTATTTATTTTGTTTTGCACCTTTGTATCTTCTGTTTGTGTATTGTGCTGAACTATAATTGGCCTCTGGCTGTTGTTCAGCACACAAATATTAATAATAAATAATTAAATGAATGAATAAATTATTATTATTTTCTATTAATGTGATAAGAGTTTTTTAATGCATAGAAATCATTAACGTCATTATTAGTAATACTGTTATTCCAGTACGTATATAAACTCTTGTATTTAAATTAAATTTATTTGAAATTCATATTTCAAGTTATATTATGAGTTTCCATAAACTTCAGAAATATTTGTGATAATATAATGTATTTACGTTGTGTTTTGTACATAGCCAAAGGTAACATTATTTTGGAGTCCCAACGTCCGGAAGGTTTGGAGAAAATCCGCCAGCTTGAAGGAGCAACACCATTCCAGCGTCCAGAAGTACCAGAACCACAGACAAGACAGCGACCAGTGTTCACGCAGCCCCTGCAGAATATCGACGCTATTGCTGAGGGACAAACGGCCCACTTCGAGTGCCGCCTTATTCCTGTTGGAGATCCTACTCTCAAAGTGGAGTGGTTCAGGAATGAACGACCTCTTGAAACAAGTAAGAATAATATATAGTAGGTGTTTTTTATAGTTTTATCCATTTATGATCTACAAAAGCTATTTAGGAGCTCGTTTTTAACTAAAAAAGATATAGGTAGTAGTAAGGTTTTGTTTTATTTATTGCTCTACTTTTTTTATACAATTTTTTAACAAAACTCTTAATTTAAATTCGTTTTTTTTTCTTACGTTTCTGCGTTATTATCAATAGTCTTTAACTCCTACCCTTCTTCTAAAACAAATTAAATAATTCAGATGCTCTTGCAATTAACAACACTCAACAAAAGAATAATTTTCCAATGAATTCCATCTCATTGTGGAATTCTGGGAAATGGAAATGCTGATGCCTTGGCTAAGAACGTTAGTATAGCTATTTACAGACTTGTTGCTAAATATACAGTTCATTCTGTTAAGTTACTCATTAAATTAATATACAAAGATATTCATAATCAAAATTTTATGTCCAAATCGCAAGGAAAGAAATGAAAATCCAAATGTGATTCCTGATTTACCACGGAAATCTCCTGTAGCAGCATTCAGATTGATCACAGGACATGATTGTCTGGCCAAGCATTTGCATAGAATTGGAATATATAATCTTCAAATTGTCCGGTACCGTACGTAACTTACAAGAAGAAATTGATTTAGATCTTAAAATCTGTAGTACTTCAGTAGCTCATCTTGAAAATGTCTATGAACTATATTGAAGTGCAAGAGGATAAATGTCTTTGTTGCCAATTGTCCGGCATTAGACAACAACAACAGCAACAACATTTCTCCGTTTTAATTATTTTATTTACGAAAGGAAGTAGTTTTGTATAGAGAGTTGATGTTGACAATGTATAATATATTTTTTTTAAATCTTTCTTCTTCTTTTGTTTAGGTTCACGAATCACACGAACCCATGACTTTGGTTTTGTTGCTTTGGACATGACTCACGTCCGAGGAGAGGATGATGGTGTGTACATGTGCCGAGCATCTAACGCACTGGGAGAGGCTGTTACTACAGCATCCATGAAAATCAGGAGTAAGTTATGAAAACATTTGTTTGCAAAATTTATATTACTTGACTTGGGCCCGAGTTTTCACTGGAATATTAATATGATCTTTCTGGCTCATGAGGAAACGAGAATTGATCTTCAGTCTCAAGAGAGTAGATGTTAAGTCTGATTCAAGAAGTATGATATTGTAATTATGTACTTTAAATCGTAACACATTGAACTAATTACTCTGTACTGCCTGCAGCCAAGGCAAGCATTCAGCTTGAGACCCAACATCCAGAGGGCATGCGGAAGATCAAGCAGCTGGAGGAAGGGCGTGCTCCAGCCCGACCGGATGAACCGGACCGTGCCTTTGAGAAGCCCGTCTTCACCCAGCTGCTCACAGGGCCATCTGAGCTGTGGGAAGGACAACACGCCCACTTTGAGTGCCGCGTTGTCCCTGTTGGAGATCCCAGTCTGAGGTTTGAATGGTTCGTCAATGGAATTGAACTCAAGATGGGTATGTACCATGCCACGACTGTGCAGTGTTTGGTTGCTTTTGTGTTCGGTGGGCATAAAATGTGTTTGCTACCTAATAAGCTTAATGAAGCAATGTTAATTCTGTATAGTGGAATCTCACATTTAAGAATAATTGTTTGTTCTTGGGAAATGGACGTGGTCTTCTGTCGAACGCTAAATGTCACCAATACCTTAGTTACCTCATTTCAGACCTTCTTATGCAGAAATTTAAACTTGAATTTAACAAATTAAATCATATTTTAACCAATGAGGGAAGTGGAAAAAAACCAGAGGCGGTATGCTACTCCAAGATTTTCCCCTGGCATACCCCGATTTAAAAAAGGCATACCCCCTCCCATACAACATACACATACATGATGTATTCAATAAATTGTTTCATGCAGACAGTAACGCGAATTTTTTAAGTTTACGTAACACATTAAATTTCTTAATAAAATAATTTCAAGTTATTTCAGTTATTTATTAGATTATTTTGCAATGTCCATTTGGACTTATCATTAAAAATAATGTTAAATCTTAAAAGTTCCTTACTTAATTCAATCTTCTTAATGTATCCAGCTGTTTGCTGACAACATAAAGTCCACTATAGTCCACTGTAGTTTATAAAGTTCCTTACTTAATTTTTAAAAAAAGTGCAACAACAAAAATGACATAGTCACTAAATTGGTAACAATGGCCACAAGCTACAGACCACAGCCATCTATACTTGAAATACTACCGTTGTAAGCATTCCAGGGGTTGACTTATCAAATAAACGTGTCTAAATACACGTTGAATACAGTTCCAGAAGGCTGTGGTTTAGATTTATGAAGCAAACAGGCAGTACTCTTTGCTGTGAAGAAATATATAAACAAATTTTTATGGATCACATTTTTTCAGTGACAGTATGTCGTTTTTCACTAACGGTATGTTTTCTGACCATAGAAACCACTGGTGGTATTCCATATTGGCGCATACCGTCTCACTTCCCTCACTGATTTTAACCCTTTGGAGCCGGAATTTAAATACATTTGTGATACGTAGCCGAATGGAACTTAAATGCCGTAATATTATGTGATTGCAAAAGTGTGCAATTACTAAAGTCGACTTTCAGTTTTTTCAGTGATATAGTTACCATTGACTAAAGTTGACGTTAGGAGTCTAAAGGTTAAGCTTTTACTCTTAACTAGTCTACACATAAAGTTAGAGAAGAGTAGTTTAATTTTGTGTTTTGTTTAGACTGTTAGATCATTTTCCAGCACTAGCTTTGTAATCAATTGTGGTATCACCTGGAATAAATATTATTATTGGTGATAATCGAGTTTGGTGGGCCAATAATTATAGTATTTGCTCTTGAACCCAAGGTTGCGCGTTCAATCTTGGACGAGAGTCAAGAAATGTTAGCGAAAAAATTGTATGTGTCATTTCCATAGTATGAAAAAGTAAAATTATTGACTTCATATAATATATTTACTGCATTAAACGAATTCTTTTTTCATGAACAAAAGTTAATAAATAAAAAAATTCTATATCCATATTTCCAATTGTTGTTTCGTTTTTAATCCTTGGTAATAGATATGATCAAGATAATTTATTATGGAGGCCTCTGATACAAGAGTTATATAACGACTCAAAATAATATCACTAAATGACAGCATTCTGTTTACAGCAGTACACGCGCCAACAAACATAGACAAGTTACACAAATTTAAATATGGTTGTCAAGTAAGCAGAGATCATTCGAGAAGAGCCAATAATTTCCTTGTTAAGCGGGGTCAGCAGTGAAAACAATTTAATCTAAATAATCTCACTAGTAGGTATTCTTTCTCTTCTTCTTTGCTTAGATTATTAAATTATATTGTCTCTTCTCACTTTCTCACTGTGCTGAAAAATCTCCGTAATTGAAAGCGAAAATATAACCAAGTCTGTTTAAATATCTATTAATTTCCGTTTAAGAAGTTTCTCAAATCATCATATAAAAATACTCTCTTCCTAGATCAGTCATAGACATGAAGACAAATATAATCACGAAATACACAGAAAATCCAAAGACAAAAAGCTGCAATAGCAAAACTCAGACGTATTACAAAACATGATTATTTGGGAAAACATCTAAACAAAACAGGCATTTACCTTAACCTAAACTACTCTCTATGCGTCAAAGAAGAAGAAATGACAGAAGACCATCTCCAAATCTACAAAGCCTTACTTGCTAGCTCCATAATAGAAAGATACTTGAGAGCAAGAGTGCTAATGGCTTCACTGCCAAATACAACGCATTAGACAACAACAGACCAATCATAAATGGGGATTCCACTGTTAGAACAATATTAACTGAAGTTTGAGGGTGAAGCTTGACAGTAGTAGTTTTGCTACGATATTTTCATAATTTAATCCTGGTCGGTTGTATTTTCTGCATGTATTTATTTTATATTAAAATAATAACATGAATTAGTGGAAGTAATTTTTATTAATGAGTTATTTGTTCCCCAGCCATGTGATAAACCCCGAGACCCAATGAAGTAACTAACATACGAGATTGCTTAACAGGTGCAACTTAACAAGGGATGTGAGCAATTGTTAACTGATCCATGTGAATATTGCTTTCCAGATGAATTTGGGTATGTCCTGAACGCTCAACTTCCAGGTATTCATAACACACTAAATTAAGTTATGGTGGGGGCAATGTCATAATTAAATGCAAATCTTTTTAAGTCAATAAATTAATATGTATGAAAACTTAAGAAAAATAATAATTAATTGCAGCTCTTCATTAATGTTTTTGCGTAGGTAATGCAAGTTTTGTGAAAAGTGTCTTTTCTAGTTGCTTTTATTGCAGAATAGTCTGCAAACGTAAGATAGATTAACATCAATCAATTATGTGAACAGTTGTAAAAGGACTCGGATTCTTTTAGTGAAAGTAGTAAAAAAAAAAAAGAATAAATGAATAAATACAATAGGGATAATTAAATTTGTCTTTTTAACAGTCTAAGCGATAGTATTATATTTTTTACTTGAAATATTTTATTTATAAATAATTTTCGTTGTGTTAATGACTACCGAAAATAAATAACAAGAGAATTTTCAGAGGAAAAAATTTGATAGGGTACAGTACCGGTAATAGGTGAAAGAAATTCATTGATTAAAGATTGAAAGAAATTATGTTAAATATTGATGTTCCCAACATTAGAGTCACTTTAACCGCAGCCAGCTGATTTGAATTGGCACGAAAAACATAGCTTTCCCTGTGTTGTATAGTTGCTGCTTGCTATCACGTGATAATATAAATTACTACCGTACCATAAAACTTGTGAAATATTTAAGTTTCTCTGACCCAATATCCTCGGATGATAGTGGGTGTTATTTGTACATGTTAATTCCTAGTTTTCTTTAATTTAGTTACAATCCTGTCAACATTTTCTAAACAAGTATTTGACTTCGCTTTAAGAAAGGAATTTTGTAAATTGTCTTAAAATGCATTAAAATTCTCAAAATATTAACCCACATTGAAGTAAAAATATTCATATTGTCATGGGCCTGCGAATATTCTTTGTTTTACTCTTTGTGTAGTATCAGTAGTATTGGGATTAAGTATGTATTACTGCCATTAAATTTTGTGTTCAAACATATGCCTACTTGTTTATATTTTTACCGTTTGAAGAAGTAGGATTTGTTTCCATACTAGTTAGTACATGAATACGAAATAAAAGGCAATTATACAGAATTAGTTAGCAGTAAGTTAAGAATGCTTACTTTTGGGTATTTTTGTATGAGTTAAATAGTTACCACATTAGTTTTATGTTAGTTGAAGCAAACGTTTGTTAATTTCACTGAATGCTCTAAATTAGAAAAGCATGTGTGTTTTAATTTGTGTGACTGTTACTTAACAAAGGCAATGACATGTATTTTTTTTAAGCTTTGTGTAGTTTGCTAAATATGGTCAACTAACTGGCAGTAACATTGTAACGTAAATTTTATTGGTGGAAAGTTCTATTCAAAATCCTATAAGAAAATAAAGTTAATATATACTTTTTTCATTATGATTAATAGTAGAATTGTAACAAGAATTTCCTGCTTATATTTAAAAAAAAATAGGATGTCAAAATTTGAGTAGTATTTAACAGTGAGAAATAATGTCTGTTTGGCAATACCAGTACAATATAATTATTATGTTAGATTATATAAACAGTTTTTCAGTTACCAGAACTTATCACGCTGTCATCTGGTTTCAGGATCCCGTTTCCATGTGACACATGACTTTGGTTTTGTTACTCTGGATATCCATTCTGTTATCACGGAAGATGCCGGAGTCTACATGTGCAAGGCTGTGAACAATGCCGGAGAAGCTGTATCATCAACATCTCTCAAAGTTAAATGTAAGTTTTAAATAAAACATGTGGTATGTTTAGAAAAGCAGCAGAAATAAAGTACTGTAAAGTATTGCAGTTCAGACTGTTTTAAGTAAAAATTTCTCAATTGTACTTGTATGATTGAAGTAGAACTTTAGAGGAAAATTAATCTATGTCACCCAGCAAGCGATTTTGCATTTCAGTGTCATTTATAATTATCTTTTATAAAATAAGTTATAAAAATAGTAGTCATTAATTATTATTTAATAATACTCTATTGTTATCTTTTGTAATGAAGCAAATTTTTTTTTACTTATAAAAGATTTCGCAATTGTTATTAATAAAATTAAATAATTTTTCTAAGACTTAAAGGAAACAAATGAAATACGTTTTTGTGTAAAACATTTACACAAAATATTTCATATTACGACAAAGGAGTTTTTTAACATTAAGCGATTTTGTAATAATTGTCATTAATTTTAACAGAAAATTTATTTCTAAAACTTTTTAGGAAACAGACAATATACTTTTTGTGAAAAATCGTAGGCTATTTGTCCCACTTAAAGAACATAAATAATTTTTAAGTGTCTAAGGCTGAAAGAAGAACATACCTCACAAAACAGATAAGGATGAAAAGTCTGTTAATAAGCAAGTACGATTTGTCCACAAGACACAGCTTTCTCAGTCACACATCCATGCCATTCCTTACTAGTCAGTAGCACTGCCTCTCATAACCATTAGAATTCGGAATTGTGACTTATCTAATACAGTAAATCCTCCTGTGTTTCAGAAATTTGGGCCATAATTCTTCAGAACTATGTTAGAGTTGTAAATGTAATCTTCATCGGAGTACAGGAAGTCGCAGGTTCGAATCCCGCTCGAGGTTGTGAAATTTTTCTTTCATACCATGGCATGATTGTGACTATAATAGTATTTAAATTCATCTGTTAGAGTTCTTTCTACCAGAATTAACCACAAATCTCATTTGAATAAAAGTTAAATCGGATATTGCTGATATAAATTTTATTGATAAATACGGCTAAATTTGCAAAAATGATTTACTTTTGGGGATAAAACAAAAAACAAGAGTGATAAGTGTTAATGGAAAATAAAAAGAGGGAACATTGATAAATATAAATGTTTAAATAATTAATAATTATTATGGCGTACTTCCTCTAGAGCTTATATTACTGCATCCATACAAAAACTGCTGATAAAATTGCAGACCGACATAGTGATCTCTGAGATATAGACAAATGAAAATTATTTATTGATTTTAATAACAACTCATAAATCAGCCAAGTACAAATTTAGGAAACTGGAGTAGTTATAATGGTAGGATGAAGGAATATGGCTGTTCTGGCTGAGAAAGAGCCTGGGAATGTGCATGATTTCTACTTTCAGTCCGAACATTCAGAATTAGTAATTTTTTTTAAATTTTATTGGGTTATTTTACGACGCTGTATCAATATCTAGGTTATTTAGCGTCTGAATGAAATGAAGGTGATAATGCCGGTGAAATGAGTCCGGGGTCCAGCGCCGAAAGTTACCCAGTATTTGCTCGTATTGGGTTGAGGGGAAACGCCGAAAAAAACCTCAACCAGGTAACTTGCCCCGACTGGGATTCGAACCCGGGCCACCTGGTTTCGCGGCCAGACGTGCTGACCGTTACTCCACAGGTGTGGACGAATTAGTCATTAATAACATTATTGTTATATATAAAATTACGATTTATTTTCACATTTTAATATAATATATTTCTGTTACAGTTAACATAAAGAATTATGCAAAAAATATTCAATGTTATTTTTTGTTTGCTTGCAGCTCGTTCATCAATCGTGGGTGAGCCTCTGCAGCCTGATGCATGGCAGAAGATCCAGCTGAAGGAAGCAGAAATGAACAAGGTGCCGCAGATGTTCGTGGACACGACGCCTCAGCAGGCTCCAGTGTTCACCACTCACCTCGTGAGCCACGACAAACTGGTTGAGGGCCAGCACGTGATGCTGGAGGCCCAAGTGGAGCCTCGCGCTGACCCGAACCTGCGTGTGGAGTGGTTCAAGAATGGAATCACTCTCACTACTGGTAAGCGATAACTGATGAACGAAAGAAATTAAAAAACTGAATGAAGATTCTTTTACTGTTAACTAATTAGAAAAATCTATACCATTTATTCAAACAAAGGCAATTTTTTAATAGATGGGATGTTATTACATTTGAATTGTTATTGTCAGATTCCAAAGCAGCTATTCTATCAATAGTCTCTAAACACACACCTTCATCTCAAACAGCAGAAATAACTAAAATGCTCTCTCAATTATTATCACTCAATAAAAGAATTGTATTCCAATGGATACCATCCCATTGTGGAATCCTGGGAAACGAGAATGCGGATGCTTTAGCAAAGAAGGGCAGCACTGCTACTTACAGACCTGTTACTAAATCTACGTATTACTCTGTGAAAAGATTTATTAAATCTACATACTTAGACTTCAACAAACAAAATTTGATAACTCAATCCCAAGGGAAAAAATGGAACTCTCTGCATGAAAATCCACAGTTAATTCCCGATTTACCACGAAAATCGTCTGTAGCTGCATTTAGATTGGCAACAGGCCATGATTGTTTGGCCAAACACCTGCATAGAATTGGAATATATCAGTCCCCTATCTGCCCATTGTGCAACTAAAACCAAGAAATGGATTCGGAACACCTCAAAATCTGTGCTTCAATGGCTGGTCATGATAATATCTTTGAAAAATATTGGAGTGCAAGAGGTCAAATGACTTTACTGTCAAACGCCTGGCATTAGAAAACAACAACAACAACATTTGAATGATCACACAGAAGTTGAAAATATCCAATTGAACAGTCAGTTCGGAGCCTACTGCCCACACACTTTCCCACACAAGTTTGTAAGATTCAGAAAGCTTGTACACGTTTATTAGCCTTCGCACAAAAACCATAACCTAAAATAATCAAAAGATCTTTATAACTGTTGCTACCCCACGTTTTTTGGCATACAAAATTGTTTAGAGAAATACAAAGAAATTACAACACTTATTTTGGAAGATAGAGCGAAAACAGTTAATTTTATTATTACATAGCTAAGTCATAAATTATGCTTTTAGTCAATTAGAAAATGAGCGGAAATAATTCTTTTTAGACCTTATTAGAGCCCAATCTATTTCATATTTTGTATTACATTGAAGGCACAAAATTGGTAAGAAAAAAATCAGTATAAATCGTTTAAGTTTTAATGAGCAATATATTAAGTTGTAGTAAGAGAATATTTGTGACTAAAATGTTTTAAATATTTCCACTATAGTTTCATTTTTATTGCGATTTAGAAGTACAGTAACTAATTGATATGTTATGCTTTACAGGTACCCGAATACGTAGCACATTTGATTTTGGCCTTGTAACTCTAGCCATTAATGGTCTGAGACCAGATGATTCTGCAATCTACACCTGCAAGGCAACCAACTTACTAGGAGAAGCTGTATCTACATGTACTCTCAAAATTGAAGGTAAAGAAACTCACTGTGGTTTGCAATAATTGTCAATTAAAATGGCTAGAAAAATATAACTTATTTCCCATTGAAATCATGAAATTAGAAATGAATTTAAAATACCACTAATGCTTTTAAACACGAAATAAAATACTATAGATAGAAAGCATGATTATTATTATTATTCTAAAGCTTTTTAGTTGGTTATTTAACGACGCTGTATCAACTACTAGGTTATTTAGCGTCATTGAAATTAGTGATAGTGAGATGGTATTTGACGAGATTGGGCGGAGAATTCGCCATAGATTACCTGACATTCACCTTACGGTTCTAAAAGTGTTTCTTAACTACACATTTACAGGGAAAATGACTCGATTCGCTTATCAAAATTGAAGAATAATTTTAACAGAAGCTCTAAAATGTAATTCATAAATTTAGAATAATTTTAATACTTTATAAAGTTCATAATTTTGTAATTCCATAATCTGTAACTGATAATTTTATGGTTTTTTGACACTGTATTTTATTCGCAAGAAATGCAAACAATTTTGTAACTGGATGATGTTGATGATGATGATTATATTTTGTATTTTTTATTTTCACTTTGTTACTGAAGTTTCATTTTATTTTATAATTTTAATTTTTTTTTGGGGAGGGGGGGTCGAGATGAACAAAAGACTAGAGTTAGCAAGCGTAGAGTAAATACAATAATGTCATGATGTTTCTTTCAGACCGTCACTGGCTTCTCGGCAGTTCGTTGCGTCCTGAAGCTCTGCCCATTATTGAAGGATTGGAAGCACCTAAAGGAGGCACGATGGAAGTTCCAGAACCTGTGTACGAATCTCCAGTCTTTATCACCCATCTGAACAATGTGGAGTGCAGGGAAGGAGATGCAGTGCACTTTGAGTGCCATGTGGAGCCATCCAAAGACCCCACTCTCAATATTGGTGAGTACACTGCTGTTTGAGAGATAAGTGTTTGAGTTATTGCTGGAGCTGTCATTGGTACTGATTAATCTCCTGTATTTTACCATGCAGAATGGTACGTGAACGGTAAGCCTCTCCCATCTGCAGCCCGTTTCAAGTCAACTTATGATTTTGGATATGTTTCCCTGGACATCAATCACGCATATGCTGAGGACTCGGGAATTTACATGTGCAAGGCAACCAATGAGAAGGGCCAGGCACAGACCTCTGGAACTTTGAAGTGTACCAGTAAGTATTTCAGATGGAAAGTTTTCAATGCATTCGTTTTAGATAAAGTATAAATACAGTAGAACTATGCCATTTAGAGTATGCCATTAGAAGAGTTCAGGATAACAGAGAGGGTTTGGAATTGAACTGGTTACATCAGCTGCTTGTCTATGTGGATGACGTGAATATGTTAGGAGAAAATCCACAAACGATAGGGAAAACACGAGAATTTTACTGGAAGCAAGTAAAGAGATAGGTTTGGAAGTAAATCCCGAAAAGACAAAGTACCTATGTTTCGTGACGAGAATATTGTACGAAATGGAAATATAAAAATTGGAAATTTATCTTTTGAAGAGGTGGAGAAGTTCAAATATCATGGAGCAACAGTAACAAATATAAATGATACTCGGGAGGAAATTAAACGCAGAATAAATATGGGAAATGCCTGTTATTATTCGGTTGAGAAGCTTTTATCATCCAGTCTGCTGTCAAAAAAATCTGAAAGTTAGAATTTATAAAACGGTTATATTACCAGTTGTTCTTTATGGTTGTGACACTTGGACTCTCAATTTGAGAGAGGAACATAAGTTAAGGGTGTTTGAGAATAAGGTACTTAGGAAAATATTTGGGGCTAAGAGGGATGAAATTACAGGAGAATGGAGAAAGTTACACAACACAGAATTGCACGTATTGTATTCTTCACCTGATATAATTAGGAACATTAAATCCAGACGTTTGAGATGGGCAGGGCATGTAGCACATATGGGCGAATCCAGAAATGCATATAGAGTGTTAATTGGGAGGCTGGAGGGAAAAAGACCTTTAGGGAGGCCGAAACGTAGATGGGAAGATAATATTAAAATGGATTTGAGGGAGGTGGGATATGATGATAGAGAATGGATTAATCTTGCTGAGGATAGGGACCAATGGCGGGCTTATGTGAGGGCGGCAATGAACCTCTGGGTTCCTTAAAAGCCAGTAAGTAAGTACAGTAGAACTTCATTTGTACGTTTTTATGGGGGCCTGGAGAAAAAAACTTATAACTGAGAGGATGTATAAAAGAAATTACATTAACAACTGAAATAGCATTTATGACTATATGGGAAGAACTAGTTATGTTAGTTTAATAAAATTTTCACAAGAGACATTTAGAACTTCACAGTTAAGCCATCTTTGAGTCAATAATACAGTATTCAAATTTATAACGCATTCTTGAAGAATGTAAGATTATTTATAGGAATTCATAGCTTCTTAGAGCGAAAGTTGGCTGATGTATTATATTTCAAACTCCAATCCAGAAAATTTTACGAAATTGAGTTACATTGTTCTTCCCAAGTGATCTTCATTCATTTAAGTGATCATTTTACAAAAGTCAGTTATTTTGGACTGTTTATTCCTAAGGAATAAACCATGCCCTCCAATCGTGATGATTGTTCCATAATTTGTTCAGTTAGGGCTACATCATGATGTGTTAGCAGACGTTTCACTGTTTCTAAAGCAATAAAAGTGTCGTTAAAGGACACAATATTTCTGGGAGCAAGTATGGGCAGCTTCGAATTTCCACGAATTTCAAAGTGGGCCGCATCTTAATAACGAACACTTAACTGTATTTTCGCATTCTTACATTTTCAAGACAAACCTAATTTCAAGCAAAAGTGATTTAGAACGTACTGTATAAATGAAGTTTCGCACCTCACGGTCTTATAATCGTAAAGAATGAATAAACGAAAAACGTATCGGAAAAAATGAATAGACGAAAAACGTATATCCGAAATAAATTACATGAAAAGTATAGGAATTTTACCAGGACCTCTTGAAAAAAAAAAAAACAGTAAATGTAAAAAAAACACATAAGTGCGAAACGTATAAAAGAAATTTTACTGATCAGTACCAAAATTAAAAGACTGATACTTTTTGTTAAGTTTCAGAGAACTTATACCAAATGGAAATAAATTTTCTAAAAAATATGGCATCAACAGTACTGAGATATAGTGAATACTATCACACCAGTCCTCATTAATTTAAATCTGTTTTCGTATGATTCATTATATAAATGCTGTGTTGTAGGCAAACAAGACATCTATCTCGATACTCAGCATCCTCAAGGCCAAGCAGGTCTGGAGAAGGTTCAGGAAGCTGAAGATGCATATCTTTCAAAATATCAGCGTCAATTGTCTGGACCCGAAACTGCTTACCCCAAGCCAGTTTTCACTACTCCACTGGAGCCACAGTTCTCTCTCAAGGAATCTGAGCCCCTGCATCTTGAATGCACTGTTGAACCTAAGGAAGATCCCAACCTCAAGGTTGAATGGTACTTCAACGGAAAAGCGCTAGAGCATGGTGAGTGAATTTCTGCCATTTTTACTTCCTTGTGAGTGAAGTAAGAAATTACTGTCACTTAAGTAAAAATAAAATACATTGAAAATGAAAAGACTATATCAGAAATTTCATCACGTAACATGAATAATGTTTAGAATGTTATCTTGCTTCCTTTCAAGAGCTCCAGCTGTTGCTTAGTAATTTGACAGTTTGACGGTCGGAGTTTGATCTCAGAAAAATTCTGCTTCTGCTTATTATCATTATGACATATTATCGCTCATGAATAGTCTTTTAATTTAACATATAAGTTTCATAGAACACTCTGAAGACACGATTTAATTACTGTCTTCTTCTTCTTGTTTTTAGGTGCTCGCTTCAAGATGACATGTGATTTTGGTTTCGTCACACTTCATCTGACTGATGTATATGAACGTGATCAAGGAATCTACACTTGCAAGGCTTACAACCTGGCAGGAGAAGCTTTCACCTCTACCACTATCTACTGTGTTGGTAAGTAATATACGTATTAATCTCTATATCGAATTTAATATTGAGGTTTTACTAAATTATTTTAACTGAAACATTTATGCACGAGATCAAATGGATAAAACGTTATGGAAATTTCAACATCTGACACCATTGGCTTAGCAACTGATCAGACTCTTGCTAGAGGGATAGACTTTTTTTTGCATGAATTATATTTTGTATTCTCTTATCACATACCCATACTAACGGCTCTCTATCAAACAAATTCAGATGAAACACAGTAATTCCATTGTAAATACTAGTATAGATATATGGTATATATTCAATAAAGAAATAAAGAAAAAATAATCATTAATAATAAAAACACATAAATTGCATTAAATGTATTTCACTCTCAATCGTTTTCACAATCTTTATAAATAAGAATCACTTCCTTAAAAATCTAAATATCACAATAACAGCCAATAAGAGAGAATACTAGCATATGTCCACTTATCAGTGTGAAAACGATTAAGTACTGTGTTAGGTTATACATTTACGAGAAATATATTCAATTAATTAGATTACATACTAATATTATAATTACAGATTCAAAACATAAAACAACTTCTCTGTTCTCATCAGGAAAATATATTTTTATTGACTCCCTAATTTTGAATTATTATCGTTATATACGACTTCCTTATAAGACTCTTTGACAATTTTATTTTAATAAATATACCTCTAAAAGTGTTTCAATGCGAAACCTAAATGAGTACCAAGTCATCAGTGAATTTTAAGGTTGTAATGAACTAATGAGATATTAAAAGGTTTCTTAATGTTTCGTTACACCATTTAATTTTTTTTGTTTATAATGACATTTATTTTAAGGATCTCTAAAACATTGCCTCTCATTCCTAGATAAATTGCTTCCTACCTGGGCTTGCATGAATTTAAAATGAAAAATCACTCAATATCTTCATAAGAGTAGGATGACCAGTTGGCCTAATCTTTAGATGGTGATTGATGATAGAACTGTAATGTTATATTCTCTTCAATAAACTGTTACAAATATCCTTCGTCCAGTTCTGCCTGTTTGACTTACATTTCTTTATTAATCCCACAGGAAAGACTGGTCTGATTGAACATACCCAGCATCCGAAGGGAGCAGAAGGCTTGGAGAAGATCCAAGATCTGGAGGAATCCCTTAGAAGGCAAGAAGGTGCTCTGCCTGAAGGTGAAGAAGGACATCCTCCAGTGTTCACATCTCAGGTACTTACAATAATACTGAATTTGGAATCAGCATGCAGTAACATTTATCCTGGAGTGAAAATGAAATATCAGTTATTAGAATAAGTGTTAAATTTCTTCTTGTTGTTCCTCTGCAGTTCCAGAATCTCAGCAACCTCAGTGAAGGTGACATTGCCCACTTCGAGGCATCTCTGACCCCGGTAGGAGATCAGACTATGGTCGTTGAGTGGTTTTACAAGGGAGAAGTGCTGAAAGCCAGTGAGTATTTTATACATAGTCAGCATAGACTTAATATATAATGGAAGGTCAAGTTATGAACCTGTCACAGTCGTGGGTCTTAGTTCGAACTTAGGGTTAAGATACAAATTAGATTTACTTTAAATGTTATTTTAAGTGACCATGCTTCATTTAATTTAGGTTGCTCCTTGTTATTATTATTATTATTATTATTATTATTATTATTATTATTATTATTATTAATTATTGTTTTTTATTAGTTGTGTTTATTATTAATTGTCATTATTGAGTGTAATTAGTTACCACTGCCACCGGGTATTTACCCATTTACAGTGTGAATAAATACATACATACATACATACATACACACATATAGCTCAGAATAGTTCATGAATTCTTACTGAAGGGACCGGAAGTCAATATCTGACAGATGTATGTATGATTTATGATGAACAAAGCATTTGTAAGATGGGTTTTTCATCGAATATTTTTATTTCTTATGAATTTCTGTTAATTTATAAGGATATTTAATAGCGGATAGAATACCAACTCTTGCTGAGATAAACTGGGAGAATTTTTTTTTTGCTGTAGGGGTATTCTTTATGTTCCCTTTTATACACTGCACCCTGATTGGTACTACCAGTAGGTCATTCAACTCTGAAGTATTTATTTTTCAGAAGTAAATTCAAAAAGACGTTCAGCTTCAGCTGTTATTTCAATATGTACTGTACCAGTTTTGTTTAAAAATAATATTTATTTATAATTTCCTTTATCTTCTAGGTCATAGAACCCGAACAGTTCACGCTTTTGGCATGGTGGTGCTGGAAATCCTAGGCACCAAGATCGAAGACTCTGGAACTTACACCTGCCGAGCCACCAACAAGTGGGGCCGGGCTGAAATCAGCGTTGAGCTGGAATGCGTTGACAAGTCCAAGGGGCAGAAACCACAGTTCACATCACACATCCAGGTAAGTAACTATTCAGTGTTTAAAATAAGAAACACATAGCATAATGGTTTGATTCCTAAGCACAATTTTAAAATTGTGTACTGACACCTATATATAATATTATAATCAGAAACATTTCATGTGAACAATTAATTATACGACCATCGCTGTTTTCTTGTTTAAGACTGGGTAATCATTGTAATCAACATCAATATATAAGTCTTTTGGTCAATTCCTTCTCCATTAACTACCTATATTCGCTTTAGTTATTGATCTGCCCATCTCTTTTTAGACTTGACCACATTTTCTTTTCTTCACTGTTATAACATAACATATATCTGAGAATACGAGTATAGTATTTTTCTATTCTGTTTCACTGTGATACAGTAGGCCTACTCATTTATTTCTACCATCATCTACCTATTTCATTATAGTGATGTGAATATTCTAAGTGTATTTCTGATGCTTTCATTTCTCTTTCATAAGATATATAACTTATATTAATCATATTTTAATAGTAAATTTAAATAATGCAGTAACAAATTAATTAGGATATTAATAAATTAATTTGTCTGTAAAACTGATAATATTGACATATTAATATGTCTTTCCAATCCTGATGCATAATGAATTTACTTTCCTTGCAGAGCTTGGATGGATTGAAGGATGGCGACTCTGCCCACTTCGAATGCACACTGATCCCTGTAGGCGATCCTCACCTCAAGGTGGAGTGGTTCCACAATGGCCAGCCTATCAGACACTCCTCACGCATCAAGTCCGTGTCAGACTTTGGCTTTGTGGTTATGGACATTTCATACGTTCAGAGTCACGACTCTGGAGAATATGTCTGCAGAGCCAGCAACAAGTAAGTCTTATTATTTCTTCATCTTCTTTTCTTTTTTCTTCTTATTTTCCTTATCTATATCAATTGACCCAATGTGCCTTAGTTATGGTTTCACCATCTTTTCAATTGTCTGCCGTTATTTCTTGATGCTGATGATTTATAGGTTTCATATAGGTATAGACCTATTCTGTTTTACATCATACCTCTGTCCAGGTTAAATTGAAAAAAAACCGAGCAGATCGTATGTTGCTGATCTGAAGCCTCTTCCTGCATAACTGTATTATCATTACGAAAAATACATACGTACTTCTACTGTCATTATTCCTATTCTGTGAACAAGTTTCTTGCTATTCATAAAGCTCGAGAAGGCTGTAGCTATTTTTCTTTGTGGATGTTTAATAGTCTTGATTTTGTTTTGTTTTTTCTTTTGTGCCCCTTAATCGTCTTTCTATTCAAGTGTAAGAACTACAAAACATAGGCTGCCAGCTAACAACTACACAACAATAGTTTCACAGTAAAACCTAACCAACCACTACCGACAAATAACATTTAACATTTGAATGACTTGTAAATTAGCGTGACAAAGCCAAGATTTGTAATACTCTATACAGGGTGGAAGTGAAATAATCCTACACATTAAAAAGGACGATAGGGTACACTTAAATGAATAGAAAACCTATATTACGTTTTGTGATTAAATGCACTGTTAATTAGAAAATTTCGTTTGAAGTTTCAGCAGTCTGGCAACATTGCCGCTAACACACTGATCTTTCTTCTCGTAATATAGATGTAAGAGGTCAACGAATTCAGGTCTGTCTGCCTTAGTGAACTATCTCCCATCTACCTTTCTGGCTACTATATTGCAATTTGTTTGTATCATTCAGTAGCTTGAAAACCGTTCACACTATTGAAATACACCAGAGGGATAAATGATTCTTTATTAGATTTTCTATCGATATGGATAAAAATCACGAGCCTACTCGCAATAATTACTGAATAAGAGGTTGTTAAACATTTGGGAAGAAACATTTTTTTGTGAAAAAACTATGGACTTTCCACCAATATGGTATTAAACTTTTTTTGTTACATACAACATGAGTTATTCGCTATGAAAATCGCAGGGTTATTTCACTTCCACCTGTATAGTCGATAAATTAAAAGTACTAGTGGATTTTGAGACTTACATCTATATTTTATAATGAAGTTGTGTCTGTAATATGTATAACCAAAAAACAAATAAGTAATAATGTACAAAATAACTATTGAAGAATAATACTGCATTATGTACTACTTTTTAAAAATAATTAATTTGTTTTATGTAATCAGATATCGTAACATTAACAAGTCCACACCTGTGGAGTAACGGTCAGCACATCTGGCCGCGAAACCAGGTGCCTGGGTTCGATTCCCGGTCGGGGAAAGTTACCTGGTTGAGGTTTTTTCTGGGGTTTTCCCTCAACCCAATATGAGCAAATGCTGGGTAACTTTCAGTGCTGGACCCTGGACTCATTTCACCGGCATTATCACCTTCATCTCATTCAGATGCTAAATAACCGAAGATGTTGATAAAGCGTTGTAAAATAACCTACTAAAAAAAACATTAACAAACTATATGATCTGAAGATGCAGAACAATGAATATGTTAAAACATTTGTGAAATAAATATTATATTTTACTGATAAGTTATTACACGGAACTGGTTAATGTACACATATGTGAATAAAAATAGATAACTAAAATGAGAGAAAAACTTTGATATAAAACATTTTTACAGCAAGAAAAACATAATAAATTCTATTAAAAATTAAACCACAAAAATAACAAATAACAAATCAAATCCAATCCTGTTTTTTAAATGCTATGTTATTTATTTAGGCTGAATGTTACCTCTGTCACTTATTTCATTATGTTTCTTATGTAACAGATATGGTGAGGACTTCACTCGGGCCACTATCAAGTGTGCTGGAAAAGGCGGAGTTTACCTGGATACACTACAGCCTGATTCATTGGCAAGAATCCGTGAACTGGAGGTTGGACAAGGTGCTCCACAGACACCTACTACGCCTGTGATGGAACCACCCAAGTTTATCACACAAATCGCTGATGTCACGCAACTGGTAGAAGGGCAGAGCGCTCATTTTGAGGCCAGACTTACTCCAGTCAACGATCCTAACCTAACGGTTAGTACCATTAATACATTTTATATTGTGTATACAGAGTGATTCAAAAGTCTGACGACATAGACAAACTGTTATTAGTGCAGATAGCGAAAAATGAAAAGAGATGAAAGTTGTTGGAAATAGATAGTTTTCAATCTAATGTGCTTGTATTTTCAACATAGAATACATCGTTGAGACTGTACACTAGTACGACACATCTACCAATCTCAATGTTGCCAAATTAATGGCTTTCCCGCTAGTTCTAGCGTATTTTAGATATGTATTATTTAACAGAGAAAAAAGTCTACATGGCAGAGATTAGCGATTATTTAAATTCCCACAGTGCAAAGAAACATTTCTTTGCATTGATGTTAGATTAAAAACTACATATATTCGACAACTTTCCCCTGTTTCCATTTTTCGCTACTGTACTAATAACGAATTTTGTTTATGTCACCAGACTTTTGAATCATTCTGTATATTTCGCAAAAATGTGTCAAAAATATAATTTTCACTCATCTTCTTTGAAGTCCAGGTTGAAAGTTTTGAGCTGGTCCCTAACTGTAACTGTGACAAAACTATGAAGCAGGTACCGGGAGTTAGAAAGAACGATGTTTTTTCTTAATCTGTATCACAGATTACACATAGAGGTCTGTAGATTTATGCGCTCACTGAGCTAGAATGATGGATCTGTCGAGACGTGAGTTTCGAGTCATGACTATTTGTGATTATGAAAAGAGGTCTAACTGTTGATGAGTGTCATGCGACTTTAGTACATATTTTTGGTATTTGGTTGAACCTGAAGGCACATGATAAACATGGATGTAGAACTCTTTTACTTGCGTCACTGGGAGGTGGTGTGCGGCCAACATAATCTTTCTACCCCCCGAAAACAGCTTCTAATACTGATATGACAGGAGATTGAATGAATGTAGGGCCATTTTAGAAGTTAATTGTGAAATTTAAGTTTAAAAATAGTTCCTCGTTTTTACATGCATAACATTACTTTTCAGGTTGAATGGTTCTACAATGGAAAGAAACTTCCTCACGGCCATCGTTACCGAACATTCCATGACTTCGGAATTGTGATTTTGGATATTCTGTATTGCTATGAAGAGAACTCTGGAGAATACGAATGTCGTGCTGTTAACAAAGTTGGCCAAGACTCAACGAAAGCTACATTGAAGTGTGTCTCTAAAGCCAATCTAATCCTGGACTCCCAGTTGCCAAGGGTAAGATTACTTGAAAATAAACAAAATATCATTTGATGCATATTTATAGGGCAGTAAAATATCACTAGTGCCTCAAAGTATAAGAATATACTATTCAATATAGACAACTTTGAAAGTAAAAAACCAGTGAATATTATTCAAGTATTCATAAGAAAGATAAACTGATCTCTTCCTTCTCTTCTTCCTCTTTTCTCTGCTCCTCCATGTTCTTTTCCTCGTCCTCTTCATTGTCCACTTCTTCTTTATTCTTTTCTTATTGTCTCCTTTGTCTGTTCACCTTCCTCGTCCTTCTCATCTCCTTCTCCTAGTTAATTGTCGATAAATTAGGTATTTCTATTTATTTGCAATTTTATCTTATTTGACAGTTACAGTCCTGTTTTGCAACTGTTTTTTGCTGTGTATTGTTTCAGGGCATGGAAGGAGGCCTTGAAAAGATTCAGACTCTGGAAGACTCACTAATTCGCACACGGGATGAAAGATCAACAGAGAGCCGAGGCCAAGCTCCTGTTTTCACTGTTCCATTGTCGAACATTGACAGCTTGCGTGAGGGTGAGAATGCTCACTTTGAGGCTCGTCTCACGCCGACAGATGACCCAAAACTGAAGGTATGTTACAAACGACGATTGCACGTTGCATATGTATAAAATGTCGTTAATTCTGTGCCATATTCAGAACAAAAACTTGCAAATTTTGGGATTACATATCACTTTTGACTACCTGCATAATACGAGTATGTACAATACTGCATCAGTTTTTTTAATGCACTTGGAGACGGATTCCTACCCCTTATTAAACTGACTCATTACTGAAGATGATAAAATGTCGATTAATCGTAAAGTTTAATAAAATTTGTATCGAGGTATTAGATGAATATTCGTACAATATAATTTAATAACCTTGACTATAATATGAAAAGAAATATACCGATAGGAAGATAAATACAGTTTCCTTCATATATGATGTTTCCCTCACACCACAAGCTCAGCTGCATTTTCTCATATATTCCTCACACAGTTTCAGTAAAATTTGCCGCCATTTCTACGGTAGTAACTTAAGTTTTTAAAACTTGTTAAGCGAGGAAAATATTTATAAACAGCTTAAAAATGAAAGTGCACCTTATTTGTGCCACAAAAGATTTTCGAAGTGCCCTCATTTTCGACATCTCCAAAGATTGTTCTGAAATACTCGACTAATCTCTCCTCTTGCAGAATGTTCGAAATTATATATTGGATATTTTCTTCCACTTTTTGCATACCTTAAAACGACAATTAGATTAGATTAGATTAGATTAGATTAGATCTTTATTAGCCGAATAGAATTACAAGCATTCATGGCTTCGTCAGTACACAAGAAAAATGACATAACATACAATATAATACAAAAATAGACTTAATTCTAAATAAATTTAACAGTTTAATATTATAGGACAAGCTTGATCTTCAGTCTCCACTGTTCTATCAAGTATCTTCTCTTTTTGCTTTTCCCTGCCTTTTCTTCAACTCTGAGTTACCTGAAACATAAATGGTCAAGGGCAGTATCAAGAAACGTTAAATTCTAAAATTTTAAATTTAGATATTCATTTGTGCAAAATGGCATATGTGTCAATAAAATGTTCACTGGAATATGCTAACATATTCTGAGATAGTTAGAAAAAACACAATAGCTTGTTTGCATGAATGAGTAATCCCTTCAGTTGCTCACGACAAACTGAAGTAGAATACATGCATGCAACTCCCAATAAGCACCCTTAAATTTTGGCACATATGACAATTTAGGAGGCAACTTTTCTTACGTGTGTTTTGTATGGAGGACTCTGCATTTGTTAGTCTTAGTCTTGTGAAAAATGGAGGTAATCGGCTAAAAGTAACTGTTCGTCCTGTACAATAAAATAACCTTGGCTGAAGTGCGCAGGACTGAACTATCCAAGCTCTACATCTAATAATATTAACGGTGTTTAAATATGTTAATTCATAACAAATTGTACTAATGTTACTGAACGTTTCTGCAGGTGGAGTGGTTCTGGAATGGAAAGCCGCTAAGAACAGGCTCTCGTTTCCGCACCTTCTGTGACTTTGGATTTGTGATTCTTGAGATTTCACCTGTATATCCTGAAGATTCAGGAGAATATTCATGCAGGGCCTTCAACGACTATGGACAAGCTGTTACTACAGCCACCATGAAAGTTCAAGGTACTTTTTGTCCTAAGAGCATACCATGAAATATAAAGTTTAGCAACAAAATCCATTGTCTTACGTACACAACTTTCATTGTGCAGGAGGTAAACGGTATAAGATGCTAATTTTATGCAGGTGGTAAAGCACTGTCTACTGAAAAAGTCTAATAATGTTTTGTTCTAATTGTAATGGTTTGCTTACAAGGAAAGAATAGGTTTTGCAAATCTATGCTTTTGTAAAAGTGAGTAATATTATGGGATTGAGAAACTTAACAAGGTCACAGGGAATGAACGAATAATCAATATTATTGGTCTCATTAAGAAGAAGTGTGGACAGGGTTGCTGGATTTTCTGTTTACGAGCTTCATGTTATTCACACAACTAATGAAGAGGTGAGATGTATCATAAGGGCAGAGCTTCAACTTTATCAAGAATGCTTTCCATAGTGTCAGCTTCCAGCTGTTGCTCGAAGATGTAACATTATGGAAGCGATCATCTTATGAGTGGCTACCATCCATCCCACAAACATGATATTATAACATGCAATAAGTGAATGTCTCAGGAATCTTCTATACCACATCAATAAATTTAGGAATGCAGTTATATTGTCAGACTCCAAAGCAGCTATTCTATCAATCGTCTCTAAACACACACCTTCATCTCAAACAGCAGAAATAACTAAAATGCTCTCTCAATTAATATCACTCAATAAAAGAATTGTATTCCAATGGATACCATCCCATTGTGGAATCCTGGGAAACGAGAATGCGGATGCTTTACAGACCTGTTACTAAATCTACGTATTACTCTGTGAAGAGATTTATTAAATCTACATACTTAGACTTCAACAAACAAAATTTGATAACTCAATCCCAAGGGAAAAAATGGAACTCTCTGCATCAAAATCCACAGTTAATTCCCGATTTACCACGAAAATCGTCTGTAGCTGCATTTAGATTGGCAACAGGCCATGATTGTTTGGCCAAACACCTGCATAGAATTGGAATATATCAGTCCCCTAACTGCCCATTGTGCAACTCAAACCAAGAAATGGATTCGGAACACCTCAAAATCTGTGCTTCAGTGGCTAGTCATGATAATATCTTTGAAAAATATTGGAGTGCAAGAGGTCAAATGACTTTATTGTCAAACGCCTGGCATTAGAAAACAACAACAACAACATAACAAAATATAGGTGGGAGATGGAAGAAAACTTTGTTAACTTATTTTATTCAGTGAACTGTGCTGTACCACATGTATAAATAAGTTTTCCAGCTTACATCATTCAGGGTCTGTATAATCAAAATTGCTTAGTTCTCCATTATACCTGCAGAGACCTTTGAGGGACTTCATTGAGTTTGTAATCTGCATAGTGTAATCCTCCCATATGGTGTATACTTGAAAACAGTCGCGTGCCAGGCAACAAATAAACAGATATATAATTTTCTTTGTGTCTTTCACAGGCAAGAGGAGCATTATCTTGGAATCCCAGCTGCCTAAGGGAATGGAACGCACGATAGAGAAGATTGCCGAGCTTGAGGGTTTGGGAACATTACCCGGTCAAACCTCGCCTGAAATTGATTCTGGAAAACCACCAGAATTCATCACAACTCCCGCAGATCTCACACTCACTGAGAACTCGCTTGCACACTTTGAGTGCCAGCTGACACCGATCAATGACTCCAGCATGCGTGTCGAGTGGTTCCACAATGGCAAGCCTCTGTCTGCAGGCTCACGCATCAAGACTATCAATGACTTCGGGTTTGTGATTCTGGAAGTGGCCGGAGTTTACCAACGAGATTCTGGCCTTTATACTTGCAAGGTATTACCACAGGACATAGCATTTTATATTTTACAGTTTAACTAGAGGTGTGAAATGATATCATTCATTTTTTGTATTTATAGCAAAAATGTTTTTAAAAATAACATTTCATAGCATTAATTAATCCAAGTAATAGCATTTATTAGCTAAAACTTGTTTCGCTATTTTATGTTGTATTTGAGAGGGGTAAATGAAAATAAGATATATACCGGTAACCTTAGTGGTAATAAACATAAGTACCAATCAATGTTCAGTTAATGTTAGTTTCAATTATGTTGCCAAAAAAAAAGACACAAACGAACAAGAATCATAAAACTAGAACAAAAATCATGAAGCTGCAAAAATGAAAGAAAGAAGAAAAGAAAGAAAGAAAAAACAGAAAAATGTGCACAGTTATGTGTTGATGACGACACATTTAGCTATAACAGTGTAACATTGAATGAACGTATTTAAATTCAGTGGCAACTGATAATTATTTTAATTGAAAAGTCAACAATCGAAATATTACGAAGAGTCGGTTTCATTGTTCACCCCTGCCCAGGGACGATATCCGATATCCATATTCATGTCAGGCATTATCTGACTTATACTCTCCGATCCACGTGCTCTGTAGCAGACAAAAGCAAAGATTAATATTGTGCAAGCACGATTCACAGTATGCCAGACTAGAAAAACGAAGTTTCTGGCCATGTCCTGAAGAATGAAATAAAATTAAAAAATGTATTAAATTTGAAATTGGAAAAATTAAAAAATGTATTAAATTTGAAATTGGAAAAAAGATTAATTCATTCTTCATAATTGCTCGTATTTTACTGAAAACTCAGTTTATCACGGTACCGGTAGTATCCATTTATAGCATTAATTCACAATAATGAAACTGGCTTCAAGGGATTGTAATTGTGATGAAATGTAAATAAAATTGAAAATTGAGCAAAAAGTGCACTTCTTATTTGTATTATCAGTGACAATTGCGATATTTTCATGCCTCTATTTATATGGTACCATATCAAGAATGTTGTCTCTAATTTTCTTTAATTTCTTGTATTAAAAGAGAGACAAATCTGCTGAACTGCTCTACAACATTATTAACATAATCATAATTAATATTATGATTTCATCATCTTTTCTTATTCTTTGTAACGTGAATTTGTCGATTATATTCAAGTTGCATTGAGCTTCCTGAGACGTAGATCTGGAGAGTACAGTTTCGTCTACCCTACTCTTCAAAGGATACGACCAATCTCATTTAATATAATTTATTTTATTTCCCGTATGTTTATTTTTGATAGTTTTGACGAGTCTTACTAACTGTATGCCTCGCAAATACTAAAAAATATAATTGACAATTCTAGGCTACCAATCGCCATGGAGAGGCAACTGTGTCATGTAAACTACAAGTACGTGGTCGTCAAGGCATCGTTATGGAACCACAACTGCCTACCAACTTCCGTACTGGCACTGAAAGTATCCAGAAACTGGAAGAAGCTCTGTACAAACGTGATGAAATCTTGTCAGAAGAGGAGAAACCTGATCCACCACGATTTACATTGGAGCTGAAGGTTGGTATAACGATTTGTATATTAACTCCTTTCATGTCATAATGTTTGGCCTTGACATGCAGACTATTTCCAGCTAATATTTATACCAGTGACGCTAAATAGGTACCGGTAACAAAATGTAAATTCAGATTAAACCAAGAGCCCAATGTCTGTGTTCAGAAATTTTAAAATCAAAGCATTAGCTTTTCCTTTTGTATATTCTTAAGATGTTGGCTTTATTTCGAAACCACATCTGTTCTGACCTATTGCAATTTTCAGCATACTTTACAAAAAATAGAAAGCATAATGTATTTTAAATCTGCTATGTAAACCAACGACATAATTTGACTTTTAAGTGCGCTAAAAATACAACTACCAATGTATGCCATATGAAGCTAGTGAATTTTTTTATTGATATGTGTTAAAACAACATGACTCCGAAAATTAAAAAAATAAATAAATAAATAAAAAATTATGAAGAAATTAATTGAAACTACTGATGAGTTATTTTCGCAATTCCCCCTATACATTTCCTTTCACCATCATAACAAACGTGTTTTTTAAGGCCAGATTAAATTAATGTAGGCTACAGTAAAACTTTTTTTTTTATTAACAGGAACATGTATGGTACATAAGTGTCAGCCTTAAAAGGCTTTTACTTTAACAGAGATGGTTAACAAGCAGAAACATTTATATTTTTAATTGAGGTGACCGATCTTGATGGTACAGTGAAACTTGTGTAATTCGAACGTTTTTAATTCGAATTATTCTTTATTTCGAAGTTTTCCTTTGTCCCCTTGAATTTCCTATGGAAACAGTGCATAAATATCGTCTTTTATTCGAACATAATTTTGTTTAATTCGAAGAAAAAAAAATCCAGAATGGACATGAGTTTTACAGTGAAATGTGGCAAAGGCGGAACGAGCCTGTACTATAACAAATTGACCTGACCATAGGGGTTGGAGGCTGGAACCGGGAAAGCATTGTATCTCCTTTTCGGAGAAAGTGGTCCCAGTGCGGGTTGACAACCCTTGGAGTGTCATTCACCTCGAAAGTACAGTTACCATACTCAGTTAAAACTGTCACTGTTGCATTGCTTTCCACAAATTCCGAAACCCCGATCTTTCACTTCCGAGAGCTAAGAAGATTCATTGAGGAACACCAAAATGTGCATGGTTCTCTGTTTGATGCATTAAATAAACTGGAGGACTTTACAGTAACCCAGCAAATCAATAAAAAGAAGCAGACTAAAATCACATCCTACTTAACAAAGGCCTAGTAAGGTATGTTTTTTTTAACTACTGTATGTGTTGTGCATAAATGTTTACTAATTACTGCACCGTACTGTATTTATGTAATAGGCCTATCATTACACAGCACTATATTTTCTTGTATTATAATACCCTGTTGTCTTGAAATGTTATAGTAATACATAGTACATACAGTACACCTGTAGTTTGCCTTCTGCAGTACCATTTTTTTAATTCTTGTATTATAATACCCCGTTGTCTTGAAATGTTATAGTAATACATAGTACATACAGTACACCTGTAGTTTGCCTTCTGCAGTACCATTTTTTTAATTCTTGTATTATAATACCCCGTTGTCTTGAAATGTTATAGTAATACATAGTACATACAGTACACCTGTAGTTTGCCTTCTGCAGTACCATTTTTTTAATTTTTCCATAATTCGAATTTTTTCTTATGCCCTTCAGATTCGAATTACACAAGTTTCACTGTAGTTGTTATTTTATACTCTTGTTGCCAGGGCTCTTATCAGAGGATTGGGCTGGTACAGCAAGTCCTTATGAAAGTTATAAAACTTATATGTTTCACATTTACGCATTTTTCAGACTTCGTTTTTCTCTGAGGTTCCGACAAGATTCCTAAACTTTCTTTCCATGTTTATTTATTTCGGGGTACTGTGTGTTTCTTTAACCGGTATTCGGTTTTTACACTCATACGATTCTATTTTAAATCCCAGGAGATACGAAACGTCATTTATACATTTTAAATTAATTTTGCTCCAAATTAGGTTTGCCATGAATATGTAAGAACTCGAAAATATTCATTGTTAAGATGCAGCACACTTTGAAATTCGTGGAAATTCGAAGTTGCCCATGCTTGCTTCCAACAATCTTGTGTCCTTTAATTACATTTATTATTTTAGTAATAGTGAAACGTTTTGTAATACATCATGATGTAACTAAAGAAATTATGGAATAGTTATCACAATGTGAGGGCATGATTTATTCCTTAGGAGGAAGCAATTCAAAATAACTGACTGTTTTGTGAAATAATCACATATTATTAATGCTGTTTGATATATTATTAAAAGCTGTTCCAGTTAAACATTTTTCTCACTTCTGTGTTTTTTTTTTCCTCAGACAACCATGAAAACGTATAACCTAAATGGAGTTTCACTGAATATGATGTACCGATCTTCAGATTTCCTTATAAAATTGATATCATCATCCTTAATTCATAATCTCATTCTGAATTCTTTAATTTGCAGGACATCAACGACGTGCCTGAAGGTGGCGCCATCCACTTTGAGTGCAGAGTAGAGCCAATTGGTGACTCAACCATGCGTATAGATTGGTTCCACAATGGACGTCCATTTGCAACTGGCTCACGTGTTCGTATGCTAAATGATTTCGGTTTCATCGCATTGGACATGGATTACACGTATGCTCGTGATTCTGGAGAGTACATCTGCAGGGCTACCAACAAATGGGGCTCAGCTACAACCAAGGCTACGCTGACCTGCAAAGGTAGGATTATTTCTCTTCTTTCAGAATTGTGTCTTGGCATATTGTTAACACTAGCAGTTTTCATATTTATAAAGTATCATGTAATGTAATAATCCAATAGAATTTAGATAATATATTACTTTAAGATGTCTTCTGTTACGAGAGAAGTAAAGCGAGGTTCAATGTAGTAGATTTACGACATGTAAAAAAAACTGTTCATAAATGAAAAATTAATATGAAAAATATGTCTGTCATTTCTTGCCGATGTCGAAATTCACTTCTCTTGGTTATCATCTTCAGGAATAAAATACGAACGGAGTAAATAATTTCTCTTTATCAGTTCTTGCACCCTTGAAATGAAAATAGTTTAATTGTGAGGCTAGTAGAAATTTCTTCTTTAAGTGACTAACTGCAACAGTCGTTGGCGGTCTGATAGCTAATAAGCTGGTAGACTGTACTAGGGAAATGGATGCTAGACACGGTAGTTTTCCGTTTCTTTCCGTATACGATTATGATGATGATGATGACGACGACGACCAAATGCGGAAAATTACTCAGCATATACCGGTACCCGAAAGGTTGAGGAAAGTCTCTGGAAAAAACCTCAACCAAATAATTTATCCAACCAGAATTTGCCCGCAAGTTCCGCAGTCAGGCACGCTGAGCACATGCTATTCGAAGTGGTGGACCTAGTAGAAACTAAGAAGTATTAATGGATCACAGCTGGGAATAGTGTAAACAAACAATCGTAGGATTCTGTTTTCTTAATTCTTTTCTTTGTTTTCATATCATTACATTTACTCCCAGGATACACATGACAATATTTATAATCAGAATATAAGTATTTAGTCGTACCTATTAGCAATTGCTAGTTCTCATCTTATGTTGGTATTCAGTACATTATACGATTATGTACCATTCCAGCCAAGAGAGATGTTGTCCTGGACTCGCAACTTCCACAAGGAATGAGTGGAGAAAAACTGAAGGAATTGGAGCGTGGACCAGTGAGTCATGCCCTTCCTGAAGATGCACCACTCTCTCCTCCAAAGTTTATCACTCAGGTTGGTATCTGATTTCATACATCACTCCGATATTAAGTTCAAAGAAATTTAGATTTCCGGAACAATAAAATAGTTATAGAAGATTTTTCTGAAAAGGAAGCCTATGTTTTTCGTGATTAAAGGAGATACTGTTTGCTTGAATGTGTCATTGAAATCTATGATTTTATTTCTCATTCTCCACATGAAATAATTTCTTTCTCTCAGTCCTGAATCATTTTGAATTGTATAAGCCATTGCTAATTTTTATAAAGATTTGTATGAGAGTATTGGAAGCTGTGAATTATAATCCACATAATATTTCACATAAAGAGGTACTGAATTGAGCATCATATAAATATGATATTCGTAAGATACAATTTTCAATTAATTTTTGGTACTGTGTTATCGAAGTAGCGATACATATGTTCAATAGCCCATTGTTATATGTTTCAGAAATCTCTCTTACAAAAATACTAAAATTTTGGAAATATTTTAAATTTTTGTTCTGTTGGTTTACTGATACAAGTAATGTTCAGGAATGTTAAAATAAACTTGGACTTCAAAACATCTCTTCTGATTCACTTCAAGTGAAAAAATTGAGACAAGAGCTCAGGGAGCGATCATTTCAATCTTGGTGCTCTTTAAATCAGAAAGGGAAAGGCGTCATCCTCTATAAGGAGTTCACTCCCGCCAATAAATGGATCCGACAACCTGATCGCCTCACTAGCAGTGAATGGAGACAAGCTCTTAAAATGACAGCTAATGTTTGTCCGCTGCGTGCTATACCAGGAAGGTCCTGAGACGGAAACCACTGTCGTCGTTGCGTCAGTGAGATTGAAACTCTTGGCCATGTTTTGGGTGCCTGTCCTTTCAGCGAGACACTGCGGAACTCTAGACATCACAAAATCAGGTCCATGATTGCCGAAGCCTTGAGGAAGAAAGGTCTCACTGTGCACGAAGAAGTCCATGGCATCTCTCAAGAGGGATCCTGTCGGCGAATTGACATGCTTGCCATTCCACCAGGCTCCACATCCGCCTACATTATCGACCCGACAGTTAGGTTCGAGGCACAGGAACAACAGCCCGCTGACGTCCACTCAGAAAAATGCAGAATTTATGAGCCCACAGTTCCATTCTATTTGGAGAAATATCACCTCACCTCCATCGAAGTAGTTGGGCTAATGGTTGGCGCTAGGGGCACAATACCTCGCCTCTTTTCCAGTTTCTGCAAGAAGTTCCAGCTGAACAACGACTTCATTCGTGATGTTTCCCTTGCTGCTATCAGAGGATCACTTGCCATTTTAAAATACCATCTGTACTTTGTTTCTTAAAAAGGGAGAATTTTGCTCGAATATCTAATCTGTTTGTTTACTCTGTTTAGGCCTGTTACGCATGCTATTTTTCCTGTACTTACTTTTCCCTTTTGTTCGTTCCCCCCTTTCTCTTTTGTGGCCTTTTTTTTTGTTTTCACTCAATATGTTTATTATACTTTGTCCAATGAGGCAGTCCCGTCATTGGGAAAGCTGTTTATAAAATTAATTATTCATAACTGTAATAGTAAATTTATCCAGCAGTGAACTTAAAGTTTTAAAGAAAATAGCCTAGTATTAATGTCAATAACTGTTGTCAGGGAGATAATATATTTCATGTACGGTACCGGTACTATATTCATTTTGTATACAGCATTGGTTGCTGCACATGTAACTACATCTTCCGAATTCCCAATGTCCAGGCATCTCGATCTTCTCATAAACCATGGGATATAACCTTTCTCTTCATTTATATCATTCATCCATTCTTCTTACTCTTCAACGTTTCTTCCTTCCAAGAGATTTCCAATCAAATAGTTTCTTTGTAAGGTCTTGTAGCTGTTTTGTTATTATTTCTTCCGTTTTTCTTTGGTTTACCCTCTTTTTTTCCATATTTTTTTCATTTCTAACGGTCTCTGTTCTTGATGTTTTGTTTTCCTATGTCCAGAAATCCATTTCAGCTGAATATAGGCCTACTATAACTTTTTTTAACAATTTCATTATAAATGAACTGTTTTTTTCTTTCTTTTAGTTACGTCACTGTCTCACAAAATATAATTTAATAATGATGTACCTTTCTTCCTTGTACTGGTACATTTCTATTTTCAATTTCCATATCCATCCTCCTGTTCTTACTAATTATCATTCCTAAATATTTGTAATTTACACAATTTGTAATAATCTGACCATTATCCAAATTCAGAACTAACAAACTTTCATTACGTTTATTCTAGATTGAGTCAGTGGGCATTGGTGAAGGAGAACCTGTTCACTTCGAGTGTCGGGTGGAACCAAAAACCGATCCAAAATTGAGGGTGGAATGGTACCGCAATGGCAAGCTCTTGCCTACCGGACATCGTTTCCGAACATTGTACGATATGGGCTTCGTTTCCCTTGATATCTTGTACACGTACCCAGAAGATTCTGGTGAATATGTATGCAGGGCTGTCAATGATCTGGGAGAAGATAAAACGAGAGCCAGCATCTCATGCAAAAGTAAGTAATTTATATGCATGTCACAATTTTAGTTTTTGCAAATGTATGGTATTTAGTATTTATCTTCTTATGCAGCCTTTTAAATAAATTATTCTCATTGTCTCGACTCAGTAACTAACACCTATTCGTGCTAAACATTTCCATATTGTTTATTCCGAAACCGATTCTGTTCGACTCATTGTCAGAGATCTTTATACTTTTACCTCATTTAGGAATGCAGTTATATTGTCAGACTCCAAAGCAGCTATTCTATCAATCGTCTCTAAACACACACCTTCATCTCAAACAGCAGAAATAACTAAAATGCTCTCGCAATTAATATTACTCAATAAAAGAATTGTATTCCAATGGATACCATCCCATTGTGGAATCCTGGGAAACGAGAATGCGGATGCTTTAGCAAAGAAGGGCAGCACTGCTACTTACAGACCTGTTACTAAATCTATGTATTACTCTGTGAAAAGATTTATTAAATCTACATACTTAGACTTCAACAAACAAAATTTGATAACTCAGTCCCAAGGGAAAAAATGGAACTCTCTGCATCAAAATCCACAGTTAATTCCCGATTTACCACGAAAATCGTCTGTAGCTGCATTTAGATTGGCAACAGGCCATGATTGTTTGGCTAAACACCTGCATAGAATTGGAATATATCAGTCCCCTAACTGCCCATTGTGCAACTCAAACCAAGAAATGGATTCGGAACATCTCAAAATCTGTGCTTCAGTGGCTGACCATGATAATATCTTTGAAAAATATTGGAGTGCAAGAGGTCAAATGACTTTATTGTCAAACGCCTGGCATTAGAAAACAACAACTTTTACCTCAGTATTTTCTCATATACCATATCATACCTTTGCCACATTACTGATGTAATTTTTCTACATTATGCAGCCTACTACTACAGTACTTGTTTAATTTACTATTACCATATATTTAATACTACCACAGCATCGTTCTACCCTCCGTTAAGAACATTGACCTAAAACAGCAACTTTTTTACCTTTATCCTGTTACCTTTATTTGCTTTCAATCATCTTTCATTTCTTCCAACTACGGTACTTTTCCATGATTTTCCTATTTATTCCATATCTGTTTACAGATTGGTGTATCAAAACTACGAAAAACTATTTATTTTCTAAACTTATAGTTGAATTTAACACTCTATTTTCTTGTTTTTGTATTGTATAAATTTAGATCTTTCTGCAGAATCATAGCCAATTCATACTGGAGTAACTTAAATATATAAACATTCAGTTATTATTAATTATATAATGTTTTATAATTAAGTTTAAAAATGTTAGATTATTAATTTACTTCTTATTGTAAAAAATTGTTTATGTTAATGATAGTAATTTCAAGCACTGAATTATTTGTTAGGTATTTCATATTTCGATTTTTATGAACTACTACAACTACAAGAACTTGATCAAACGGTTAGAATTTTCATTAGTTATGTCTTGTTACATGCCCCTGTACGCTGTAAAGCAATCAAATTATAACGATTATATTTTATTTTTTCACCAGAGTTGCCAACAATCATACTTCAGAATCAGGTACCTAAGGGAATGAAGAAATCAGAAGCATTGATGCAGATGGAAGCAACTATTAAGAAGTACACTTCAGAAATCTTCCTAACTGAGGATGATCTTTATGACATTGAAAAGAAACAACCACCCAGGTAAGTTAAGAACAAAATTAGTCGAGAATGAGAAACATCATAATGCATTCTAGTAGATATCCTGGTCTGGAAAATCGAGTGTTTCGATGGGTAAAAACACAAGTCGTCATTTTAGTTGTTCTATTAAATCATTATTACGGTATCACTCCATAGTTATCTTCACATTAGGAAGCATCCCGTCTTTTTAGTCAGTATAATATAACCTTCGCCACATACTTACTTACTTACTTACAAATGGCTTCTAAGGAACCCAAAGGTTCATTGCCACCCTCACATAAGCCCGCCATCAGTCCCTATCCTGAGCAATATTAATCCAGTCTCTATACCATATATCCCACCTCCCTCAAATCCATTTTAATATTATCCTCCCATCTACGTCTCGGCCTCCCCAAAGGTCTTTTTCCCTCCGGCCTCCCATCTATCACTCTATATGCCACATAATAAAAACAATTACTTCAGGTAGAAATAGATAATGAGAAAATAAGAAATAGGAAATAAAGCGTATTCCTAAAATGCATATAATATTCTTATGTCTCTTGTCACATTTTTCCACAGATTCTCTAAAGATTTACTTCATGGAAAACATATTAACAGTACTGTCAAAATTTGATTTTAATGATTAATTTGCATATACACGTACATAGTCATTGATACCGGCGAGTAGGGGGATGAAGTAGGAACAACACCCCTTTTGAGAAATCTTACTTTTTCACTTTTTAATATATTTGTAGATTTTTTAAGCATATTGGTTAACGATTATGTACGGTATATTTTCCATATGCATTGTTTTGTTACGGTATATCAGGGGAGAGATAATCAGTACAGAATGTTACTTTTATAAATTAACAATATTAGTATCGAAAAAGTGTTATGCCCCTACTAAGATGAAAACCTGGGACTGCTACTGAATGATTCCATTATGAATTAACGTAAAATTAATTAAACAATGCTATTTTCATTTTCTTTCAGGTTTGTGACCCAAATCTTAGATCAGACCTCTTTAGTTGAAATGCAGTCAACCAAATTTGAATGTCAGTTGGCACCAGTGGGTGATCCAAATATGAAAGTTGAATGGTTCTTCAATGGAAAACCTCTCCCACACAGTAAGTGCATAATAAAATTACTGTTACATTGCAAAAACCTTTGACTTGTATAACAAGTCTTACTTTAAATTGATACAGAAAGCCAACAGTATGAAATTTTAAATCTATGATATGATGTATTGCAACGGAAAGTACTTAAAATACTTTTCAATTAATTTTACAGAAAACAGATTCACACCCATTTATGACTTCGGATATGTGGCAATGAACTTCGGTTGGGTATATCCCGAGGACAGTGGTGAATACCTCTGCCGGGCCACCAACCTGTATGGCATGGATGAAACTCGTGCCATCATCAAGACCGCTGGAAAGCCAGGCATCATTTACGAGTCTCAGCTGCCGAAGGGCATGAAGAGTATTGAGAGAATTAGAGAGATGGAAGCAGCCTGGCAGATGTAAGTAATTACTTTTTAAGGAAATTATCATTGTATACAATTCATTTTTATGACTTCTTTCAAATTTCTTTCTGAACTGAAACTCTAGACCTTCTTGAACTCCACTAATATGCAAGTGTGAAATTCCATTTCTGATGTGGGTTCACCTGTAAGGAGTGAAAGAGCACTTATTTATTTGAAGTACCGGTACTAACAGCTGAAGTCATTGTTTTATAGTCTCACTGTATGTAAAATAATCTTATCCTTGAATGAGACTGCTCCAAGAAAAATCCATCAACTGTAGGCTACTACGCACACGTAAAAATGAAACTAATAGTCATTCACTTTACCTCATTATCCCATAATCGGGAGATAATAAATTCAAGCTTTCAGATACTCCCACTTAAGAAATGAAATTCTACACATTCAGACGCAAAAACTCGCAAACCTCAGACTAATGGCAAGTGTGAACAGTGTGGTAATCACTAAACTAATGAGGATGAATGGTCTATTTTAAGTAGCTACCATACTTAAATTTATTTGAAGTAACAGAAAAACAACGAAAACCGAAGATAACATGTTTCAGAGTTCTAATCCTAGGCCTTCAGAATACAAAACCTACACATTATCTCAAGCTAGGGACATTCGATTTTTGCAAATGATTTTATTACGAATTTCTGCTAATTGAGTCTGAGAGTTAAAATATTTATAGGATGTACGAGACTCATTCTGTAGACATGTTTTACGATCGCGAATTTGACTATGTTTTACGTTAAATACGATTTTTTACGAATATTACTGAATCGTACATTCATCAGTCAGAAAATTCCATTATTTTATTTTTGTCAATGAAACATCCAAAATAAGTAAGAGAAAAGGTTTGCCTTTCATGTTGTGGAAAGCATGATTGCTCAGCTCTGAAAAATGGAAATCTTTGTGTCACACATGCACAATGCTTAGGTTCGTTACACACCAACTCAATAACAAGAAATGTGTAAAAGATATTTACCACATTTTCAGAAAGAGTACGCAACGAGGACTAAGGTATAATGTATTTTGATAATTCGGCAGCCAAGCAACCTGTCATAGTGTACAAATGAACACAAGTCTTATGTTTTTTTTTTTATATTCACGTGACACTTTTCTCCATTTAGTGTGTAAATGTCCTTATTAATACTTGGGGAATGAGTGTTTTATTATCAATTTTTAAAAGTAATTTCCATGTTTAAATTCCAAATTTTCTTAATGATTTACGTATTTAATAACGACTTTTTTTTAAATTTACACATTTTAAATAACGACTTTTTTACGAATTACAGTAGTTTTATTTACCGACTTTGATGTATTTTATTCACCGTTTTATGGTTCATGGCTAATCAGTAGCTTCATCTTGAAATGTACAGGTAATTACATTTACTGTAATTTGAATGAACAGTGATGCTGACAATATTTCGTGTTTGGTGTTTACAGTGTTCCTGAAGAAGCCACAGAAGATCTGAAGCCAAAACAAGCTCCAGCATTTGTTACCAAGCCAGAACCATTCACTGTTACTGAGGGAGAAATGGCTCGATTCTGCTGCCGTGTTACTGGACATCCCAAGCCTCGAGTTATGTGGGTTGTGAACGGGCACACCGTAGTTAATGTAAGTCACCACATTTCGTCTTGCCCCTCAAACAAAAGTATCTCAGATTCCGAATTTGCAAGCCAAAATGCTGTAACTACCAGTAGCTAATGTTTTAGAAATAAAGTTTTTATTGTACTCTTATTTTCAAAATATTCCTTTTTATCTCATTGTTTTACATAATTTCACTAATTAAGGGTTGAAAATAATTATTACATAGAAAAACTAATTTTCGCTGTCACGAGAAACGATACTTTGGTCTTTAAAAAGTTCACACACAGTAAAATCGTCATAACATGATTGTAATATATTAGCACTTTCTCTGATTTGTAACCACACGTGCGTCCTGATGTTTCAGTGTACCGTAGAGTAGCCTAACATAACAGCATTAGGCGAAAGGAAGGGAAAGATATATATACACATTTCTTTCATTAACAAACATAAGAATCAAATTTTTTTTCACTTCAGACAAATTTCAGTGTTACCAGTACCAACAAATTCTGTTTAGACATATTATAATTCATTGAAGGGTTTGAAACCAGACGTGACTATCCCACAATATCACAAAAATTAAGTTTCTTATCTTAACTGCTGAAGGGTACAATTGTGAGATCAAATTTGACAACATTTGGATTTAACTGTTTACAGTTGAACTTAAAATCTTGAATATCTTCGAAACTGTGCCATGTAATTAGTCATGTATGGTTTGAAACCCTATTATAACCTTTAAATATGAACATGCATTTCCGCAATGTGATCTGTTTCATAATTCTTGAGATACCGGTATCAGTAGTCTTTTTTCACACTAATACTCTATAAGATGAATTTTCACAGTTAATCACTAACATCTGTATATTTTATTTTATTTTAAACCCACCACCAACAGAAGCAAGCTTCCAATTATAGGTGACTTACATTGATACCTATACAAAATACATAATAAGAAAAAAACAAAACAAACAACACAAACGAAAGAAAGATACATAATAGATGCTAGAATATAATATTGCAGTTAATATACTGGGTGTTCATTTCAAAGTGTGTCATGACGTCACTGTTGTGAGTCAGCGATTTGAAGCGAGTTTCAGCTTTTATGTCAGAGAAGTTGCCTATTAATCAAGGCGTTCAATCTGAACTTGAGAACGTGTACGGTATAACTTGAACGTCGTAGCAACAGATGGCGGTCTGTAAAGTCTGTGTGCTACCATAACCCCTTTCAAACTGTGTTTTGCGCGGGCAAGTCGTACGCAGGGTATTTGTTATCATCGATTGCGTACGGCAACATTCCACAACACAAATCAAAATGCTCCGTGTCCATGTTGACCGTCCAAGTTAATGTCAACAAATACGTAAGTAATCGTCTTAACCCTCTCCCCATATCCCGACAGTAAGAAAAAAAAAACTCACTTCAGTACGTGTTTCCAAACAGTTCACATTCTTGCCACTACTGGCATTACCGTACGTATCAGTAAGTAATCTTCAGAATGAATGACGTACTTGCTAGGCAACTTCTCTCGCATTTAGGTAATATGCCTCTGCGGAAGTGTAGGAAGATTGAATTCTCTAGGCTCATTGGCTAGCCACATGACGACATACAGCGAGCCATGACACATTTTGAACTGAACACCCAGTAGTGCCAAATATCAATATAATAATGCAAAATTATTTCAAAACTAAAGTACAAAACATTATAATACATTTATTCATAATTTAGATATCTAAGGAAACACAATTCTTTTTATTTTTAATAATATCTGCAACAAGAGAGGTAGTAAAAAGTATAATAATTTACATTTTTAAGAATTTTTTCGAAGATAGATGAGTTTACACCACTCTCTTGTCGATAAGAACAATAGAAAACCTGAAAAATTACTGTTGTACACTATTTCAGGGCACAAGATACAAACTCACATATGACGGCATGTGGCATTTGGATATACCGAAGACTCGGCAATATGACCATGGAAAAGTGGAAGTGATCGCTCGCAACTCGGCTGGAGAAGCTGTAGCAGTCACTGACCTAACAGTCAAACCTCGTGAAGATGACTATCGTAATGTTCTCAAGAACTCTCCAAGACGTAAGTCACTCCATTACGAGCTCAGACAGACATTACATAATGGCTGATTTTTATTGCAGGATATGTGAATATAGGTTTTTTCCTAACTATTTGGTTTGCAAATATGAGAAGGTGGCTGTGAAATAGTCTTCGTCGCTGGAGCTGCAGATTCTGATCCATTCAAGCCATCTAATGATAATTGCATTTGCCTGGATAGTAATGAAAAAATATTGTATTCATAAACAATAATATAACCTCTCTTTCAGTATCTGGAGGTGCTCTGGATTCCAGATCATAATTTGTTGATTTACTGTTAATGTTTAAACATGATACATAAAAACCAATTGTATATACTCAAAAAACCACTCTTTAAACCAACAAATTATGACATAAAATGCTATGCTAACAACATCATACTCACAGTTTTATCTAAACCAAGGTTTTACACTGCTTTCCTTCACACTTTTTTGAAAGTGCATTCCATTAATTGATCTCAGTATCTGTAGAACTAGATCTTTGGACTTCTGATGATGACTTCAGTTGGTAGTTAGTGGTTCTGTGTGTGTACTGTTTTAATGGAGTGCACTGGTGTATTATACTAACATGCACATGAGACACGCTTGCACAAGACACCTGACACAGCCTTCCTGTCCCTTGATCCTTGTCCCTGCTTCGCTTAATGGTTGGGGGCAGAATGAACTGAAACACCCATTTGCTTCGGATGAGCGGTGTCCTAACTGATCAGAGTGACGACTTCTTTGTATGTCTTCATGCTTCCAAAAGGGATATATAATCAGGTATGGAGTTTTTTATATAACTTTTTGGTTTGATGTTTTTCTATAGATTTTCTATTTTTATAACTCTTATTTTATTTAGACTTTTTTAAAAGTAACATCCATTCTCCTAAATTAGTATTTACCATTCTTTTAACATCTTTATTCTCTCATTCTCCTCTATCCAATAGTTTGAAACTAGAAACGAATGCATGCTTTTTATTTGCTTCTTGATATTTTCGTCTTTTCTATGGTAGATTTTTCTATATTATTTTATAAAATTGCATGATACTAACTAAATAAATCAAACCATCCTAAATTGAATAATTTTTCCATGTTAATTGAAAGTGATATGTATTTTAAGTGCATTTCAGGATTGCTGTATATGATGTAGTTCCTTTTCAAATATTTTCCCTGTACCCCAATTCTGCATTGTAGAACTGTTCCATTGAATTGTGTATTGGAGTCTGTTTCCAGAGTAGCGGTTATGCCCCCCACTCTTGTTTGCTCCTAGAATGTGTTGAGAGATATTATCCACCATTTTGATTATTACCATGTATTGCAAATGTTCCATTAGATTTCCATACAAATACCAAAAGAAAGGAAACTGATATGATCATCACAGTTTTAACTGATACAGTAAGAAAGCTCCATGCAATATACCAGCATGATGTGTATTTGAAAAGCATTTTTGCATATGTGGATGTCCCATGATGTGTGTTTGGTGTGGTGCAGCGTGGTATGACTATGAACTCACACAGTATCAAAAAGATCGACAGGAGACAGAATTGGAGAGAATATTTGAAGAACGTAATGCACAACAACAGCATGTGGAATTGGGTGAACATCTAGGCAAACAGAAGATCATCAGAGAGCCTGAAACAGAATGGCAGCAGAGTATCAAGAAGAAGAAGGGAGAAGAATACTACTCCAAATTGAAGGAGGTAAGAAGATTTCAGCTTCTCTTCTGTTTCCTCCCCCCTTCTTTTACTAAAATTACGGAGGCACGAAATGAGTGGACACATATCGATTCAAAATCTATGCATAATGACCATACAGACATACTAGTACGGAATGCACAAACTGAAAATTGATATGAAATAAGTGGTTAACATTTGAGAAGAGCCAATTAACTAGTTAATAGAAAATAGTACAGAGTGATTTATATAGAACTGACACATTTCTTTCATTAATTGTTTCAAAACTAATTGTGCTAACGACAACTTATTATACCTAAAATGTAGAGGAATTTTGGGAGATTATTTACCTCTATAGCAAATGTTGAAAATGTCCTCCATCCTGCATAAGGCAAAACTCAACACGTCTTCCATGTTACTGGCCACTCGTTGGAAGACTCTGTTGTCAATAGCTTGAATCTCCTGTGTGATGTTGTGCTTCAGATCGTCCAATATCTGGGGACGTGTGGCGTAAACCCTGTCTTTTAAGTAACCCCATAGAAAGAAGTCCGGCGTTGTCAAATCCGGAGATCTCAGTGGCCACAGGTTCCTGGAAATTATTCGGTCGTCAAAGAAACTTGCAATTAGTTCCAGGGATTCATTTGATGTATGGCATGTAGCGCCATCTTGCTGAAAATATCCTTGAGTCAGCTCTACATCGTCCAGTTGCTCAACAAACTCCATGAAAATCAGTCGGTACTCTGCAGTGTTCACAGTCTGGTTAAAAAAAAAATGGCCCCACTATTCTCTGTGCGGATATTGCGCACCAAACTCCGATTTTAACCGAGTGCATAGGTGTTTCATGGATGACATGTGGATTTTCGATGGCCCAATGGCGTGAGTTCTGTGAGTTCACATAACCGGATAAATGGAACCATGCTTCATCTGTGAACCATGCGATGGACAATATGGCAGGATTTTGCACAATGAACGTCTGAAACCAACGACAATAATTCAATCTTTTATCCTTATCTGGTTCCTGTAGCTGATGAACAACCGTAACCCTACATATATGGGTTTAGGCTGCCAACAATAGGAATAAAACATAAACATCTGCGCCTCTAGTGACAAGGAATCGAAACTCCAGAACATTCTGCTTAATTTGGTGCTAAAATTGGGTCATTGAATGAATTTCCAACGGAATAATTAAAGAAAGAAATATGTCAGTTCTATATAAATCACTCTGTATAATAGCATCCCATTCCTTAGCGTCGTGGTTTAAGACATAATGCACGCTGGTTCGAGTCCTCATGGGGAAAGAATTTTCTAATGAAATTTCGTGCAGTGTATGGGACCGGTGCCCACCTAGAGGAGCATCTTATTATCAACAGAATAATAATATAATAATGCCTCCAATCAAAAACTTCGTCAAGCAAAAATTTGGCCTAAAGAATAACTAGTAATGTTTCACTTAAGTTATATTTATTTTACTACCATAGCTCAAATAATATTTCACTTTGAAATACTTGTTACAAACGACGTACCGTACTTTGGTTTCAGTTGGAGGATGAGCAAGTGGTCAAGGAAATGAGGCTTCGTGAAGCATCACATCAATTTGCGATCCCGGGAGAGAAAGTGATGCACAAGTCCCTTGCCCGAGGAATGGCACAGAGTTACGAAGACAAACTGTGAGTAACTGAAATTAATGTTTTTTTTATTTATTTATTATACAAAACATACAGAAGATTTTGATGTTGCAAAATTCGATTTCGAGATTCTAATAAAAATAATAATTTCATTATCCGTAGAATTAGTTTGGTGTGTCATCTGTTTTTCTCTTAGTTCTCAGTTTTTCTTGTATAAATTCCTATGGGGGAAGATTTTCTTTCCATTAAATATTTTATCTCCTGGCCTAGTTGCCTCATAAGTGGTGCCTTCTTGGTATCACTTGTGAGGTTCAGACCTGTCTTCGGACAGTTGACTAAACGACAATAACGACAACAACAAATATTTTTACAGGCGTCAGTTTTCATAAAAAATAAAATTATAATTGATTCAAATTATTGTCTTCTCGAGTACTCTCGTGTTAATTCACGTCAGTGATCTCTATTTTCCAGCAGTCATTCCGCTATGATAAATTCTGTTATGGGATCATCTTAGTATTTTCAACGTCTAGGGTTTATTTTTCATTTTATTTTCATTCAAGCCTCCGAAAGAGGAAACTTAATGAAGAATCAATAAATGTGAAATTAACAACAAGAAAATAAATTAACTGAAAGACAAATAATGTAATGAAATAGCTGCACCTAGAGAGTCTCCTTAAAGAACTACAGCTCAAAAATAGCATTTATAAAATTTGGATAGACCTGAGATTCGATATTTCTGTTCGAAGCTGAAATGGACTGTATCATCTACAGTAAATCGTGATGGATGTTGATCTAAAACATATGTGCACTATACACTACACCGTTTATATTGTTTACTTTAATGTTTTTCTTCGTATTATTATTATTATTATTATTATTATTATTATTATTATTATTATTATTATTATTATTACTATTATTATTATTATCATTATTATTTTTTATTTATTTTTTTTTTCAAGTGTTAGGCCTATGATCTGTTACGATCTCATGGTTAAATTTTTTATTCATTGGACGACCTAGAGATCTCTTTGCGTTTGGTCGATAATGAAACATAGCTTTTGAGATTCTATTTGTATACATACGATGCAGATGATTTATCCATTTGTTTTTATGCATTGCAAGTTCTAATTGCAATTCTTCCATTACATCCACATTAAGTTTATGATTTCATTTGGTACGAAGCATCCTGCTGTGTATCTCATAAATTTGATTTCATTAGTCGTTATTCTGCTTACGTCTTTCTTCCTTAAAGTTCATGCCTCACTATCGTAACAAAGTACTGGTCTTGCCAAGGTTTTGTATAATATGTCTTTGTACTAAGGAAGGTTTCATAATATTGTTAATTATTCCCATTGTTTTGGTGTCTTTCAAAATTCTCTCTGGAATGTCCACCTCATTGAAAAATGATAATTATCCGAGATATGTAAATGAATTTACTCTTTCTAATATTTTTTTAATCCAAACATATTTTGCTAGTCACAGAGTATTATTTTCCGCAGAAGACCATAATATTATCGCAGTTAGATCTCTCCCCGGTAGAAGCCTTAGCAATACCCATTGCAGAAGATGCAATGAGCATGAAATGTTACCCCACGTGCTAGGTTCCTGCCCTCAGGGCGAATTACTGAGAATTGACAGACATAACACAGTCCGCTGAATTATTGCTAACAGATTAAGGGAACATGGTGAATACAAAGTATATGAGGAAGTTCAATGTCTTCCTATGGAAGGATCTACACAGCATGCTGACAGTATACTAATTGACCGAAAAAAAAAAACTGGTCTCATTCTTGACCCAACAGTAAGATTTGAAATTAATGAAGATCAACCAAAGCAAGTACATGAAGAGAAGCGCGCTATTTACCTTCCATGCTGTGATGATCTCAGTCATAAATGTAATATTCAAGATTGGAATGTCATTAGACTTATGTTTGGTGTGCGAGGAACAATTCCCAGATTTACATTGGAGATTCTCAGAAAATTAAAGGTTCCTGAAAAGACTCTTCAGACAATTGCATCAACCATTTTAAAATCTTCATTGAACATCATCAATCACCATCTCTATTCATCTTTATAATATAACACTGTATATTATTTATTTTGCGATAAATTCTTATCGTATCAATAGCTACCACATCTTGTTGCAGATAATTAAATTTTTATTATGTATATTTCTAACATTAATTTAATTCAATTTTTTTAAAGGATCCCGATATTTTAAATCCAAGATTTGGACGGCTATCAATATGATGATACTATTTATTGATTTTCATATCATATTTAAGTCCAGTTTTGTTAAAATTATATCTTGAATGTTGTAAATCATCTTCTGAGAATGCCATCAGAGTTAAATCGTCTGCAAAAAGTAGTGAATCTAACTGTAAATTTCTGGTGAGTTGTTTACTTTAGTAACGTACATTCTTACTTACAGGTAGTGACAATCATTGAATTCTTATCTTTGACAGGGAGGAACCCCCAGTGCCTGCATCCCCACGACTGCTGAGACGTACAACTGACAAGAGTATGGACTCTGAAACAGTGACTGAAACTGAAACTTCGGAAAGAACAATCGACTCACAGAGAGTGGTTGGAAAGCTCCCTCCAGAACCCTCAGAGTCGGCGATCCATGGACGAGAGGTGCACGTTGCCAAGCAGAAGCAGACCCAGAAAGAAGTAAGTAGGCCTACTTGTATTTATGTGGTTGATTTGTTAGTAGCGTCCAACTTATTGGTGGTTGTCTGCTAGCTTCTGTCAAAAATCCTTTCTCCGAGCTTTTGACACATGTGAAGCAGTATATAGTCCTGCTGGTAGTTTATATTTCACAGCATCGTACATAAAACTCTGATTGTTTGTATAGCTGAAATATCAGTGGCGATTCCTCGGGGGAGGGAAGGGAGGAACGTCCTCCTCACATTTTTCTTCTTCTGAAAGTAAATACCGAATAAAATATGTGCCTTAAAATTCGGGGAAGATTCGATAATTTTTAAGTTCACAGCTATAAGTAAACCTTGGTTGATCGAGTTTTAAACGACACGTGCTCATGTGCTGTAGAAAACTGTGAGAAGAATGCGAGATTGTTTATGTGGAGGAAAGCCAATCCTTTCCTCCTTTACTGCAGTTAACACACATAGACAACAGCGCACTAGCGGCCAGAGAAAGAAGCAGAGTTTTAAAGCAAGTAAATGAACTGAGAGGGAGGAGATCCTCCTCTGAATCAGTGCATGGGCGGGAAATAGAAACCGACTGGTCGTGCAGCAAGCTCGCTACCACTGCCATCTAACGATCTTGCATTCAACCAGACCATAACACATCTAGGAGGAGGCACAATAAAAACACTTTTAACACAAAATTATAAGACACCATATAAACTTTTTTAAAATTATAAATGAAAATATATCATTCATTGCACTTTATATGTATAGGGTACTATTCATGAGGATATTTGAAAGCTAAAGTCGGGTTTGTATAAAACAAAGAGGAAGTAGTTCTATGTTAGTATCGTAGATCATTTTGGCCACTGAAATTCACTTCCATTCATTGTCTACTAGACAGGACAACATCCAAGTTGTCAGTTTTGTACAAATATATTTGAAATTGAAAGTACTCCAAACTACATTATTTTTAACATAAAAAAATTAATCAGCCAAGGGCAGCTTTGAAAAATAATGGTAGTATGACTTTACAAGAACTGACATTCTTCAAAAACATGTGATACTGAACATGTAAAATGTACATGTGGCAACACAGACCACGTGGGGTGGGTGCAGTGTTCTCGCTTTCCTAACAGATTATTTTTCATTTCCACTTCCGTAAAACGGTTCTGGTTACGTGTTAGCAGCTGGTCTCTTCCAACACGTGTGATGCTGTAGTGTACGCGAAAATGCTGCGAGGTTGTGAATTTCCTTGTAACGGTTAATTTATGCAATTATTCAACAATGAATTGAAGTGAAAACATATTATATTTTGGACAATTATTTAGGAAACTCAGTTTACAAGAACAGATTATTGCTATACAAAAGGGAAGCCAACCCGAACACTATCTGGTCTTACATGTATGCATGTAGGCTAATTTGTAATATGTTTCATTCAAGAAGGTGTCATTTTGTGCAGTTAACTTCTTTCCTTCTCTTAAGAAATATGCGGGAGCTGCCACTGTAAAATATAGTTTTCTGAGACTATCAAGAGGGAATATTGTCTCATAGCAAGCCGAAAAAGACTGTAAGAGATCCTTAAAGGAGGAAATGAAGAAGAAAAAAAGAAAGTAAAAAGGGAAGAAGAAGAAGAAGAAGAAGAAGAAGAAGAAGAAGAAGAAGAAGAAGTCGAAAAGGCGACAGATGAGGAGGATGAAAAGAAAGAAAGGGGAAATGAGAAGAAAAATACAAGAAGGAGAAAGGAACAAAATATTGTATGCTGTATCATTGATACATCAGCACATAGAATATGTCACCCAGTCAAGGGAATGAAACTGTAGTTGTGTTGGTTTGAATGTTTCATTTTTCTTTCGGTTTACAAATGGAGAGTGTAGGAATACTGGAGAATGCTTCTAACCTGGCAGCGTTACTAGAGATGGGAACCGATTTGAGTCTGGGAATTGTACGATACACTTTGAATGAACCATAGTGAATTCTTTTAGGCCTATTTTGTTTTACGTTAAGTTCCATCTCCATGTTTTCTTTTTCAGGTACGGGGAGACCTGGAAATCACACGTAAGATCACAGCAACTGAAACAACAGAAGTTGAACACAAAGCCAAAACCCGAGAACAAGTGGTACAAGGTCAAGTGGTAAGTTTTCAGTGTCATCATCTCGGATATTCACGATTATCATTATTCTCTGGACATGTGATCAGCTTGACATGAGATCATGGTCTATTAGGATTAATTAAGCACTAGATTTTGCAACTCATGAACACACGATTGCCTACGTCTGATATAGTTGTGTATCTTCATTGTGCATCATATTGTGATGCACATAGTTATTATGTACAGAAACCAAAACTTAGAAATTTTTTTATAGAAGACAAAATTCTGAAAGCAAATAATAGAATAGCTTATGAGAAATTATGCGGAACTGTATGTGAAAATAATTTAAAATTATATAGGGATCCCAGAATTTCGAAATAAAAAACCGGGACACCCGAGTCCACAGAATTATAAGTCCAACGCTCTAGCCACTAGACCACCATGGCAGCAATAAATAAAATGCTAGAAGTTTGGTTTTTTGTGTTATAATGATGACCACTTAAGAGTAGTGGCAAATGTTTTAGATTTAATATAGATTACAAGGGTAGACTAATGTGAAGAGTATTCTATAATAGTACATTATGCAACGAGCCTATAATGATAGTAATTAAGGCGCAAGTATGTTTGTTTATGAAACGAGCACAAGCGAGTTTCATAATTTTCATACGAGCGTCTTAATTACCATTATAGGCAAGTTTCATACGACTTTTTATGCTCGACCATATTTCTAACTTGAAATTATTCAGAAGTATTCATTTTATTCACATCTGACTGAAGAGCGGAAGTGACCTTGTGCATAGCTCGTAAATTGTGAGATGTGCACAGACACGAAAGTATTGATTTTTTCCGAGGAACAATAATGTCATTGACGTTGATATAATCTAGAGAATAACATGAACTAATTTTGATATAACCTGGAAATTGATTTAGAATTGAAAAACGAGATGGCAGATTGAATTTATTTGAATATTATTTACAATTAACGCTAATTATTATAGTAACAGAACATAACCTTCTGCAACAGTATTGGATTTCCAGCCTCCGTGACATTTCCCTCGTTGCCTTTCGATTGCATATCCGAGAATAATCGAAAACCTGAACTTTAATGAATAGGTGTACTTTAATGACATGCATTAAAGGACTGCTACCAGGTGTATAATTACTACATTTCGGCATGGTCGAGCATAAACTAAATTTTTAAATTGAATCTTTTTTAAGAGTTAGTACGAGTAGGCCTACTTGAGAAACAGAAATGTAGCTCGCCAAGTTAGGAAAACTGAGCTAACCCTACCCAAGGGTGGAGGCCTTTGCCCTTCATGGGACATATTGGGCTATTTCATTTCATTTCAATAGGACCATCATTAACTAATTTCACAGAGACATGTAGTTGTTTGATACACTAAATATATTATATTATATATTATAATGCGTCATACAATTTTTTGTAATTGAAACACGTGTTGTTGTTGTTGTTGTTCACAGAAACCAGCAAAACCACCATTCTTCACGAAGAAGATCCAGCCCTGCCGTGCTTTCGAGCAAGAGCAAGCGCGATTTGAAGTTGAATTTGATGGTGATCCTTTACCAGCTATCAAGTGGTTCCGTGAAGATTTCCCGATCCAAAGTTCTGCAGATCTCCAGATCCATACATTTAGCACCAAGTCAATATTGCTGATACGCCAAGTGTTCATGGAAGACTCGGGCGTTTTCAGCGTCGTGGCAGAAAACCGAGGAGGATCAGCGAAATGTAGTGCTAACCTGGTGGTTGAGGAGCGTAGACGTCAAGGAAGAGGTGGCGTCATACCACCAAGCTTCCTGACCACGGTCCAAGACACTACTGTCACTGCAGGCCAGCTTGCCAGATTCGATGCTCGTGTCTCTGGCACTAAACCACTAGACGTGTACTGGCTCAAGGTGAGGACAGTTATTGTATGTTTTATTTTATTCCAAATAAATTTATTTTATTACTGGATGACAAAAGCTTCTCAACTGAATAACAGGCATTTCCCAAATTTATTCTGCGTTTAATTTCCTCCCGAGTGTCATTTATATTTGTTACTGTTGCTCCAAGATATTTGAATTTTTCCACCTCTTCGAAGGATAAATCTCCAACTTTTATAGTTCCATTTCGTACAATATTCTGATCACGAGACATAATCATATACTTAGTCTTTTCGGGATTTACTTCCAACCCTATCCCTTTACTTGCTTCAAGTAGAATTTCCACGTTTTCCCTAATCGTTTGTGGATTTTCTCCTGACATATTAACGTGACCAGCCTCATGGTCTAGTGGTCAGAGCTTCTGGCTATGGTTCATGAGGTCTCGGGTTCGATTTCCGGTTAGAGCACAGGAATTTTTCCTTAAAGGGGATTATTTCTGTGTTCGTCCATGGTCTGGAATTTAGGTAAAGTTTAGATTTAAGACCTCTCCTGGCACCACATTATCATAATCATCCTATCACATCATCGGGGTAATGTAACTCCGCCTTCCAGGCGCCCCAACCTCAGAAGTGGGTTACAATTAAGCCACGGCCAGGAGAGAAGACCAGAAATGTCGAAAAGACAACCTGGTGGCATTGGATTAAAAAAAAAAATTTATTCCATGTTCTCATTCGTGTAATCATACATTCAGATAAAGTTAATTAAATTTATTTTATTCTGAAAATATAATATTTAAATCACTGCTATTCATTGATTTATCCAATTTTGCAGCCCTTTTGGTAACCCTACTTTCGAAAAGCCATTGATGCTAACTTGATCTCGTTAGTGTAAAGACATTATCTAAACGTGAAACCATTTAATATTGAAATGGAGGTATTTTTATTAGACTTATCCCACTTCAGGAAAATTTAATAATCCATTTTGAATCTTGCATACACTACTTTTAACACTTGAATATAAGTAATTGATTAACTAGTGGACTTACTCGTGCTAATTATGTAAGTCTGTGCGGCTTACAGCTGTTTCGGTGCTTCATCACACCATCCTCAGATCCTACTAGATGTCGGCGTCATCTCGAACTTCTCTGCCTGTTGTGTGGGTGCGTTTGATTGTTGAAAGGTGTTGAAAAATGGAGTCAAATAGTGTGTGTGTAGTGAAATTAATCTGTGTGTTGAGAATTTGATCGGGGTGTGATTTAGTGTGTTTGTATATTTCGTATTGTTCTAGTGTTTTGAGTTTTTGGTTCTTGGGTTGTATGTGTAGGATTTCCATGTCCGCATTTATGTTATTGTATGTATGGTTAGCATTGGTTATGTGATTGGCATATAACCAGAAGACACAATACATCTACATACACCGATCACATAACCAATGCTAACCATACATACAATAACATAAATGCGGACATGGAAATCCTACACATACAACCCAAGAACCAAAAACTCTATACACTAGAACAATACGAAATATACAAACACACTAAAACACACCCCAATCAAATTCTCAACACACAGATCAATTTCAGTACACACACACTATTTGACTCCATTTTTCAACACCTTTCAACAATCAAACGCACCCACACAACAGGCAGAGAAGTTCGAGATGACGCCAAGATCTAATAGGCTCTGAGGATGGTGTGATGAAGCACCGAAACAGCTGTAAGCCGCACAGACTTACATAATTAGCACGAGTAAGTCCGCTAGTTAATCAATTACTTAAAATTTAATAGTTGTAAAGAGAGCTAACATTGATATAACTTTCTCCAATTTCATTTCAGAACGGAAAGAAGATTACTTCTGACATTCGTTACAAAACCCTCGAAGAAGATAACACCTACACTTTGCTCATCATTGAAGCATTCCCTGAAGATACCGGCAAGTATGAGTGTGTTGCGATCAACAGCGCTGGAGAAGCCCGCTGTGACGCTCAGTGCTTCGTCCAACAGCCATCGTCAGCCACACCGGGCAAGGCACAGCCATCTAAACCAGCCACTCCCGGGACTGAGCAAGCACCGAGCATTGTTGAGCCTCTCAAAGGTCAAGTGATAAGGGAAGGCCAAGCAGTTGCTTTCAGATGCAAGATCTCTGGCAAACCAGGTAAGCTGGATGCTGCTAAAATATTACCACAGTCTAGTATATACAGTCACGAAGCTTGAGTTGTGAGGGTGCTAGGAACAATAGACTGTTCCAGTACTATTTCGCATTGTCTGTAATGAGGCGATATTAGCGATCCTAGTGGTTAACAACTATCTATGGATGCATATTTACTACGTATTGAGCTTCGTGACTGTATATACTAGACTGTGATATTACCTAGTCATCCTCAGTCTTGTACAGTAAAACTTATTTTATACGGTTTTTCTGAAGTCCCAGCAAAATTCCTATATTTTCCATGTTACTTTATTTCGTCTATACATTTTTACAATTATAGGCCTATTTTAAACCCCAGAAGATACGAAACATCATTTATACATTCTAAATCAATTTTGCTCGAAATTAGGTTTGCTGTGAAAATGTAAGAACGCGAAAATGCAGTACGTATTCATTGCTACGATGCGACCCATTTTGTAGTAATTCGAAGCTACTCATGCTTGTCTCCAACAATCTTGTGTTCTTTAATGACGCTGTTACTTCTTTAAAACAGTGAAACATTTTTTAACACACCATAATGAAACTGACCAAATTATGGAACAATTATCTTGTCTCCATCAATCTTGTGATCTTTAATGATGTGTTGCTTCTTTAAAAACAGTGGAACATTTTGTAACACACCATAATGTAACTGAAAAAATTATGGAACAATTATCACAATTTGAGGACATAGTTTATTCCTTATGAGCAAGCACCAGCATATGAGGCATAAAGTCTAGGACTATAATCCCTCATGCAATCCTGCATTACCAAGTAGAGGCAGGAGTTCAACTGGACGTCCAATGAAGAGATGGGCTGAAAACTTTCGTAGACCGTAACAGTCCTTCTGGGACTATAACCTGTATGGCTGATGATGTAAAATAATCACATGTTATTAAAATGAGGATCACACAGGAAGAATAAGTTAAGTCAATGTCGTGAAATTTTCTAAATTGGAGTTTGAAATGTAATATACCAGCCAACTTTCCTCTAGACAAGTACGATTTCCTACAGATAATCTTACATTCTTCAAGAATATAACATGTGTTATAAATCTGAGTACTGTATTGTAGACTCAATGATGGCTTAACCGTGATGTTATTGAATGTAATCTCATTTACCGTGTAAGTTTTTTTTCTTCAGACCTCCATAAAACGTATAGATGAAGTTTTACTGTAGTAATTATTATGCTGGGCACTAGATCTAGATTTCTTGGGTTCAAATCTGCTTCAAAAAGATAAAACCATATACGTAATACAAGTTATTTATTGAATAGCTTAAAATCCTTCCAATAATCAACGAAATACATTTTCCTTCATTACTCTGAAATTTGTTTAAAAGTCAAAGAATTCTCTTTTTTGTAAGTTTGAAAAATTATAAATAAATTGACTAACTTCGTCTACATGTCTTAAATATCTGAATATATGTTTTTATTACAGTACCAGAAATCAAATGGCTAAAAGGAGACAAGGTGATAAAGCCATCAAAATACTTCCAAATGCAAAAAGAAGGTGATGTTTACACCCTTCGTATTTCTGAAGCTTTCCCAGAGGATGAAGGCCTGTACAAATGCATTGCAACAAACCCTGCAGGAGATGTAAGCCTGTCTGCCGAATTGAAGGTTCTAGGTAAGTTATAGTTGTGTTCAGAAACTTTTAAAAACAAGCCAGTGAGGGTGGACTTCTGTCTTTTTATTTTCTGATAAGATGGCAGTAAATAGTTTTTTCCCTTGTTTCCAGTCATCTGGATCTAAAAATTATTGTAGTCTTAGGTTAGACACAACTAAACAGTGTTTTGAAGTAAGATTCAGAAACAATAAAATTGTGAGAAATTAAAAGTCAATTAACTTACGTGAGGGACACTGAGAAACCGTTTCACTATGGATTATATTTTTGTCTTCCTCTACCCAGTGAGTTACTTTTCAGAATATAGCGCCATAACAGCTAATCAGAACATTGTATGAAATGTTTCCCTATGGAATTTGTAGCTTAAAAAATGCAAATTTCACTTATATTGATGTGAGATATCTGACAGTCTAATAATAATCATCTGTACACAACATAATTCGATATATGACTAAATAATTTACTTTTCATTTCTTCAAAAAGTTATTTTTTTCAGTAAAGAATAACATAATTAGGACAAAACTCATAATCTCCAAAGCTATTCCTCTTTCTGACAACAGAAAAGCAATTTTTCACTTAAATAACTACTGAAGCTTTCCTGGCGACGTGATAATTCGAAATTTTCTCGGGCTTCCAGCCAGGTCATAAGTTGGTGATCCACCGACGTTTCGAGGATGTTCATCTTCCTCATCTTCAGGGTTAAATGATATCTAGGGGTACCCAGCTCCTTAATTTATAGTGGCAGAGGGAGGGGGCAGCCGAGGAGCTGTGCGCTGATTGGCTCTTATTGGTGCGGACCGCTGCGTGAACGCGGCCGACGTGTCGTCTTGCTTTGTGCTTTTTGGCTGATTGACCATGGGTCTCACGATGGGCTCGGCGGACGAGTTCTTATGTGTCCTCCGCTGATGACGGCCCATCATCTGGGCGTTGAGAAATTTAATAGCTGGTGCCCACTCCGCGCTTAGTTGAAGACCCGAGTCCCGATTCAGATTATCGCGTTCCGCCACTATGGCCAAGGTTTCCTTTACTCTTCTATCCCAGTAGCCTGAAGATGAGGAAGATGAACATCCTCGAAACGTCGGTGGATCACCAACTTATGACCTGGCTGGAAGCCCGAGAACATTTCGAATTTTTCACTTGTATATGCAGGGTGTAAACGATATAAATTGCCAAAAAATACTGGTGGCAGAGCATAAATAGCTGAAGGATAAAAGTCAAGTAACATTTTTCTATAAATGTTAAGGCTTTCCCAGAAAAAAATGTTTTGTGAGTCTTAACTTTTTTGAAACAGAGAATACATAGTCATTATTTACTTTGCCCAATATGTATCTACACTGAAGTAGTTGTTTGTTACTCTGGTATGTATTGGTATGTGTTGCGGGCAAGGTCATTGGCAATGGCATTCATGTTCAGTCGAAATGTAAATTAATAATTAGACTACTATTAATCTTAAAAACATGGTATTTTACAAATTAAAAATAATATAAGTAGGGCTAGGATTGTGATGACCTATAAATCATTAAAAAAAGTCCTAAAAACAATGCATTTATGACCTAAAAATCTTTCAAAAATACCCTTAAAATGCCCTAAAAATTGATCTTACATAATTGGCTTAGTAGGAAAAGAGGTTTTGTACTACTTAATATTTAGAGCAGTAATGAAATTAAATTCTAGTACTAACATTTAAGTTTATTTAATTTTACACAATTTTTTCTAAATAGTAAACTTTAATTATTTATTTTACCTGATGTAGTTCCAGGTAGTCCACCACAAGGCCACTCTTATCCGGAATTAGCAGGCATAGAGAACTCTATATTGAAGGGGTGGTTGGACTGATCCATTACATGGGGTATACTACGTTAAAATGGCAATACTTGTGTAGAAAAACGATTAAAATATTATACAAAATAATGGGTATTAATGGACAAAATATGTAGAGAAAATATCAAAGGAAATAAACATTATTTTACTTTAATAATGGGGATTTATGGCCAAAATTAAATAAAAATGCCTCAAAAATGACCGAATAAAGCAAAAAATGCTCTTATGAGTTGAAATAGGCAAAAAATGCACAAAAATGCCCTAACAAATTTGTCTTAAAACATTCAGTTTATCACATAACATATAAATACTAAAGCAGCTATGTTTCTGGCTTACTAGAAAAAAGATGCAATTTCATCAAAATTCTAGCCCTAATTATAAGAAATAATTAAATTTCACTAGACAATTTGTTCACTAGACTGGTATGTACTGTCTATATAATTTTTGGCAGTTTATAGAGTTTACACCCTGTAAAGATCACTTTTTGCTATTATCTTTAATTAAAGGCAGAGTAGCTGTTGTGTCTTTTACAAAATGATATTAAAACGAATTCAAAGTTTTTCATAAAAACTGAGGAAAGCCAGAAATGCTCTTTCATTTCTATACTGTCTCGACCACGATGGCAGAAATTAACTTTCGAAGGGCTATGGTTCGATAAAATTCACCAAATCTAAATTTAAATACTGGATAATTTATTGTGTTGGTTTTATCTTAGGTTCCTTAAATGTTCGACCTTTGAACGCCTAGTATGCTCCATATTTTAATCTACTTTATTAAATTGTTTTAAGGTCAAATATTATTGCATTTTCATGAGACATTGTCCTACACACACATTCTCTGCCTCAATCGAAATAATGATTCACAGAAATATTTGTTCGCAAAACAGAAAACTTGGTGGGACGAGGAACAACTTTTTCTTCGATCAGGTAGTGGTACTTTAATGTGCCTTAAATCTACATGACAGGGCTTTCAGCTTCGTTTGTCTTCTGAAGAAAACTATACTAAGATTTTTATTTGCCCTTGAAAAGTAATTTCTGTCAGTCAGATCTGAACACGTGAACTTCGGAACCACTGGCATAAATATCTTACAATTAGTATTGTTTCCTTCTTAAGTTTACGGAATTATCAGCTACCAGTTCGCCACCACCTGAAGTCCTTGCTTTTCAGATCAATGTTTGTCAGAACCAACAGTTGAGAGAGATGACTTCCTAATATCGAGAAAATCTAATGCACTCAGACCCTTCTACTCTCTATGTAATTTACATGTAACACCTTCAAATAAATTTAATTCTTTCTTCTACAGCTCCTGAAACCCAAGAAGTGACTCCAACTCTGAGTCCAATGCGTGATGTAATCGTGAACGAGGGAAGCCCAGCACAATTCAGAACCCAAGTTACGGGTAAACCACAGCCGACCATTCAGTGGCTCAGGGATGGACTTGTAATTCCACAGTCTGCAGACTTCCAGGTAAGGATGTCATCTTATTCTTGTGTTAAGACTCCTTAACACTCACGATATGCATGTAAAATGTTAGGCTTATGTAGTTAGAATATTTATCCTATTCTAAATTAAATTACTCTGAGCATTGGTGAGTAAAAGACCTTTAACATATGGATTACGTTTTCGTTTCTTTTTTTAAATTTCATTCATTGTATTCCACAGAACTTGCATTAGCATTGAAGCTTTAAGATGTGGAACAAGTCAAAATTTTACAAGATTACAATTTTTTTGGCGAGATGAAATGAACAGAGTAATTTAGTTTATATTTAAGTTTTAGTCTGTAACAATGAAGTCATTTGCTGTATTACATCTCATTATTCCTTTACGATATTCTCAATATAATTTTCTAATCGATCAGTTATTTATCGGTCTTGTCTATTAATTTATTAAAGCAATTTTTCACACCTCGTTAATAGGCTGCCAAATGGTAATCATGTTCCTTACAATAAATTACACTAAAATAATGTTTTTCTTTTCAATATCGAGCTCGTGATACGTAATAATTATACAGTGCAAGGATGCGAGAGAAAACCCGAAAATTATCGCAGGTGAGAGATGACAGTACCGGTAATATAAGATTAAATACGTAAGAGTTGGCAACTCTATTTTATTTCATGGCATTAGCCAACAGTTCGGAAACATTTAAGTTTTCAGTCACATAAATATTTTGAAGATAATCAAGTCAAATTTTGCAACAGCTGATCTTTTAAGATACCTAATAGAAAATTAAGTCTTGACGTTGTTTTGTGCATTTCGTAACAATTTAGCTCTTTTATAATGTTGGAAATGCTTTTACTATTTGTAGTTTATTTTCTTAAATTAAAATTATTTCATTCATTTGTAGTTTTCTTTCTAAGGGCAGGTTTTTCACCCCAAACCCTCCCTCTTTTTCGTCTTCTTCTTCACATATGATCCACATATCTTAAATGTTGTCTATAATCTGATACCATATCTTCTTCTGCCACGAACTCTTCTCCCATTCACCATTCCTTCCATTGCATCCTTGATTACGCAGTTTCTTCTTAGTAAGTGACCCAGACCATTTATTTTCCTTTTCGTGGTTAGTTTCAGCATTATTCTTTCTTCATTGTTACTATCACAGCTTCATTTCTTTTTTTTTTTTTTTTTTCACACACTCAATTCGTCTCCATATCCACATTACAATGCGTCTATTTGCTTCTCTCCACTTCGTCGTAATGTCCATGTTTCTGCTCCACACATTGGCACACTCCACTCAAAGTACTTCACCAGTCTCTTCCTTAGTTTTTTTTTTCCAGAGGTATGCAGAAGATGCTCCTTTTTCTAACAAAAGCGTCCATTGCCATTGCTATTGCCAGTGAGCTGTATACTAAACAGGAGGCACAACTCAATGCTTTAAAAGCGTGACGCGAATGCTGAGCACTTGAGCATATTGCTATCTCTTTCTAACATAGTGTTGTCCTTGTCTCTCTCGCAGTGAATGCTATCGTACACAATAACGGTATTTTTATTGCTTACTGCGCATGTGCAACATGAACCTCACGAAAGACTCATTGAAACACATTAGTTAGAAAGAGAGAGCAATATCCCCACCAGCAGACAAGAAAGAGCATTGCGGTGGTGCCTCCAGTTAAGTATAGGTCCCATTGGCTACTGCTATCCTCCTTTTGACTTCCTGGCAGTAGCTTATGTTACTACTGCTTAGTATTTGATGCTGTCCACTTGTTCTACTGCCTCATTTCGAATTCGCACGTTTACCTTTATTTTACTTGTTTTTCTTTAATCATGGTCTTCGTCTTATTTACATTTATCTTCATCCCATACTGCTCACAGCTGTTATTTAGCTCCAGTAGCATATCCTTTAGTATCATAGCTTCTTCTGCTAACAACGCCATATCATCAGCAAATTTTATACACTTTATTCTTCTTCCTTCTATTGTCACCCCTTCCATGTTCTGATAACAGTTCTTTCTAAACTAAATTTAGAAGGCATTAAGTTTCAGTTTCGTGAATTGCACAAAAAAATGCAGTTTTATAATCCCCAAAACTTCATTTATATAATTGTACAGTTTAAGTACAGTATGTGTTTGTAATTAATTGTGCAGAAATTCACATGAAATAGTTGTTCATATATAGTATTTCTAGTAGTCTTTATTTACGCAAATCGGTATTTAAAAGCGATAAAAGATATCAGTGGTTTATTAAGAGATTCTATTTCTAAGCATATTGCTTTTCTGCTAAGTAACCAGCAGTACCGTGAATTCAGTTAATTTTAAGGAGAAGTTACAGTATTAATTATGCGTGTGCACAGTTGCCCACTGATAATAACAAAGATTTATAGTCCTTTAGGAAAGAGGAACCCATAATTATTGTTGTAGGCAGCACCCTACATATCATATGATCCTTTGTGACGATTCTTCAATATTTGAGGTGGTAGAATTTTATAATAAATCATAACAGGAGTTTTTACATAATTATGTAAATTAATTCTCCTGAAGAAATCTTTTTTTTACCAAGTAGCCTACACAGTTTCATTTGCCAGTTTATTCTATGTAGTACAATATCCCGTGTCTTTTTTATTTTATTGGGTTATTTTACGACGCTGTATCAACATCTAGGTTATTTAGCGTCTGAATGAAATGAAGGTGATAATGCTGGTGAAATGAGTCCGAGGTCCAGCACCGAAAGTTATCCAGCATTTGCTCGTATTGGGTTGAGGAAAAATCCCAGAAAAAACCTCAACCAGGTAACTTGCCCTGACCGGGATTCGAACCCGGGCCACCTAGTTTCGCTGCCAGACGCGCTGACCGTTACTCCACAGGTGTGGGCAGATCCAGTGTTAAACTGAGGAAGTATGCAAGATCTTTCCTCTGATGATACTATAATCAAGATCATCTATGTATGATGAAAACCACAAGAAGTGGCCCTACTTATAACAAAACATAGCGGATCTAGACCTCGCCACCAGCCTGGATAAAGAGGGCTCGTTATTCATGACGAAAAAAACCACTCTAGGAGAAGGCAACCCCGAAATCAAACCTGGTTCTCCAGTTAGGGGTTGTTGCATTGGGCTGGCAACCGAGACACTAAAATAATCGCTCATAAGTTACGAAATTTAAATAATAATTGGATATATTTCTGTGACTGGAACAGACTACAAAGGGTTTAATCACTGAAGCAAAAAAAAGAAGAATAAATCACGAAAAATATAACTTGCTTTGATTTAGAGTAAGTCGAGATTGTGTGTTGCCGATTTCAAATATAGATCAGTAATTTCTACTAAAAATTACTGTATTTCATGTGCATCATTCTCGGATAAAAATGGAGAAAAATGAAATTTCTCCAAATATTTGAGAATTCTCTAATCTCTGGTTAATAAAACTGAGCAGACTGAACAAACTTCTTGAAAATTTATCCAAGCCGGAGTGTGCTTCAGTCATGTGGAGAAAACTCACAGTTTCTTGTTAATAAATTGTAGCCAATTCTGAGACTACAGATAATATTCTTCAGAAATGTGAAGTCACCTTATTTATAGACTCGACATCAAAGAATTACGTTGTGAATACTTGATATGGCTGCATTTATGAATATTCCTCGACATGTGTACAAACAGTAGGCCTATATAAGAAAGGTAGGGAGTCTGTCTCTTTATAGATTTGAAAAAGAAAATGTGCATCAGCTGAAAGATCATTTCCTGAGTGAATATAACGAAACTAGAGGACGATCTGTAAGTATTCATTCATTCATAGTGTTCTGCCCAAGAGCAGGTCTTTCACTGCAAACCCAGCACTCTCCAGTCTTTCCCATTTTCTGTCTTCCTCTTTGTCTCCTCATATGATCCATATATCTTAATGTCGTCTATCATCTGATATCTTCTTTTGCCACGAACTCTTCTCCCGTTCACCATTCCTTCCAGTGCTTCCAGTTTCTTCTGAACCAGTGACCCAGTCAATTTCTTTTCCTCTTTCTGATCTGCTTCAACATCTTCTTTTTTCACCCACTCTTTCCAACACGGCTTCGTTTCTTATATTGTCTGACCATTTCACATGCTCCATCCTTCTCCATATCCACATTTCAAATGCTTCTATACTCTTCTCTTCACTTCGCCATAATGCCCATGTTTCTGTCCCAAACAATGCCATACTCCACACAAAGCACTTCACTACTCTTCCTTAGTTCGACCTCTAAGCAATGAACAGAAAATGGAAATGATTTTATATATGAAGAGTTCACTGCAAGAATGATGGATGTCATTTGGAATACATTTTTCAGGAGAAGCAATTGAAAGTGTGAAATGCTTAGTGCTCAAAGCTTAACTGTGATTTGCCGATCATTACTGGACAATGACTATCAGTGTTAATGCCATATAACTCTCTATCTACATTCTATATGTCTTAAGCTGTGCATTGACAGTCTTGGTTCATTTTCGACAAGAAAGTGACATCCATCATTCTTGCAGTGGACTCTTCATATATGAGTGACCCAGATTTTCAAAGTTGGGTATCAATTTGGACCCAGATGCAATAAAATCCTCCGCGTGAGAAGTAGAAGAATATTGTAAGTGCCCAAGTCCACAGCTAACTGCTCCCATGAAATAAAATGGCGTCTGTTTTGTTGAATCCGTAAATTTAAAAATCGAATATTACGTGTTTAAATTAATTTTTAATGACTTGAATTAATTGTGTATGTTACTTAGGTAATAACCAGCAGAGTAATTAAGGTAATAATAATAATAATAATAATAATAATAATAATAATAATAATAATAATAATAATAATAATCCACAGGGATTAGGCCTTTCGACCTGTTCCGTCCTCTCAAAGAAATTGATCTCTCCATCTCTTCATAGGTCTTCCTCTGTCTCTCTTGCCTTTAGGTTTGTACTCTAGAATCTTTTTAGTGATACGGTATTCTGGCATAATAATAATAATAATAATAATAATAATAATAATAATAATAATAATAATAATAATAATAAAAGTATAAAATAATAAGTATAGAAACAAAAGTCATCTTAATAATGTAAATTTTTCAGTTTTTTTTTTTTTCATTTCATTTAGGCCTATTATATTCCATAGATCTTACATGAGCAATGAAGCTTTAAGATGTGGAACAAGTCAAAATTTTACAATATTACAATTACAATTTTAACAATATTTAACCATTTTTACAGTTTTACAATTTTGTAATTTTCTACAATTTTTTACAATATTTTGGCGAGATGTAGTGAGATGAGATGAGGCTCGAGGATTCGCCAAAATATTACCCGGAATTTGCCTTTTGGGGTGGGGAAAACCTCGGAAGAAACCCAACCAGGTTATCAGACCAAAGGGGTGAAATGAAGTGAGGCCGAGGACTCGCCATATACCATCTGGCTTCAGTCCCACGGCTGGGGAAAACCTCGGTAGAAACCATTCAATGAGACTTGTTTCCAGTCATACAGAGTATTTCAATGTTATTTTTCAGTCACATTTTCATATTCGCTTTTTGTAGAATCAGTGACAGGAGTTTCGTTCTTTCTCATACGACAGGATGGTCCTTCATCTTGTCAATATTTCATTTCAACAAATGTTGACAAGTGTTTTTTTCTCTGGGTTTCTACTATTATTGTCATTCTGAATCCCACTACCGTCTTCCTCCAAATCACTAATGTTGAGAACTATGGCTATGAGTTTAACAATGAAAAACTGGTCACAAAACAACTACTGAAAGTCGACGAGAGTTCAGCAATGTGAGAATTCTTCAGAATCACAAAAAAAAATTTCTCTAGTGACTTTTGTTAATGAGGAACATGGAGTTTTATCAAATAAAAGAGTCGACTCAAATTGCTCAAGAGTCAATTGACTCTCCATTTTATTATTACCACCCAATGAAGACGCCATGTGGAGCATGTAGTTGTGTAAGAATGACCAAAACATTTTGTTTTGCACTGATCGCTTTTAGTTAACTTTTTTTTACAACCCCTTATACATTGTATTGGTTTTGTATAAGCCTTTAATGAGAACTATTACGCCATGTCTGTGCTTTTATTACATTGTTCTTATTTTAATCCAAACTGATGAACAAAGAGGGCACAAATTTACCGAGATCTGGCCAACTTTCAGCAATTAAATACTGAGTCATAACAATAGAATTAAGGATCCGAGTCAGTAGAGCTCACTGAGACAAACGTGAAATTTGGCAGACATTGTGTGGCACATAATTAAAGTGTACATTCTTCTGCTTTCGAAAGAAAGTGGCTATATCTGAACATTAGAGACAGTCCTTGTTCTATTAAATAGAACACAGCTGTAGAATTTGTTCTTTGGGTGTTAATTTATATGCCAAATTCTAGTTTTTTATTCGAATCGGTCATTACAGAAACGGTATGAGTCAACTTTTTGTGCAAAAACATATTTTCATTGAAACGTATAGTTTAAAGGTAGATGTATCATTCTGCAGAATAAGAGATTCATTCACGATTTTATATGCAGTGTTTTACGGCTTGTAAATTTCCAGCCCTTGCAGAAAAGTCATAAGCTAGTGATTCGTGCCCTGTCTGCAGTGAGTGGATGTATCTCTTTTCAAATTTCAGCAATCGCATTAGCTCGTTTTGTATGATAATTACATTTCCAAAACGATAAACCATTATCGTACATAAAAATTCCTAAAATGTACGAAAATATTATATTATTTTCTATTCTTTTAATTTTCCTATTTTATTTGCCAAAAATAATATTCATTACGGAAAGATCATGAGTCAACCAATTTTACATTTTTTTTTCTCATTAACTCATATCAAAATTAAAATTAACTTAGGCTACACTACGCAGACTATTTCCACTGAGTATGTTTATTGAAATAATTTTTTACAAACATCAATGTTACGGGTACATAGTAAATCTTAGAAACAGTTTTTTGCTGTTCCTGAGAAGTTTACTTCCTGAAATGGCCAATTTATGTGAAGTGGCCTTCTACATGTTCGTTCATTGAATTAATTAATTCCAATTAAAACCCTATGCTTCGAGGATTTTTCCCTTTTCAATCTGCATAAATAGACATAAGGTGGGATTATCATCACATGGGACACTCATTTATTCTAACACACGATATTTAGAATGAGCAGTTTTGTGGCGAAGATTGATTCCATTCTCTCCGGTTACTTTCCAGTGCTTAGCACTTACTAACAAAGTCATTGGCTCTTCTCTGTTTATTTTACATCGTGCACCTTATGAATGTATGTTGGCATTTCGTATGAATAGGTCACTATTTTTCTGTATTATCGGTAATAATTCAATATTCTTCTGACTGCTTTTCACGGTCGGAGGTTCTTGAATTTAGTTTTATCCTCTGAATTCATTTGTCTCAAATGCTTTCCTTGCATCTGTTCCAAGAATAGAGAAATGTCGTACATATATCTTAGTTCACATGAATCTATTTTTAGTTCTACTGGGCATTATTCCTCGAATTTGTTTTCCTTAGGCACATGGCCAACAACTTCACTTTTATTTTCAGTAAATGTAATTGAAGCAGTGAGATCAATAACCATTCAAGTCCATTTACACAAGTTTCGAGAAATATGTAAAAAAACTTTTTTTCATTTCTTACCTAATTATTATTTTTTGCACGTAATATTTCTGGTTGTCTTAGAGATCAAGACAAAGTAGTATACCAACTTTTAAAGTCGTAACACTTGTGGAAATATCCTAAATTTAATTTCAAATTTGCAAAAAATGAATGACCAGAAGTCGACTTGAATGGTTATTGATCTCACCGCTTCAATTATTGATCATATAATTTGGTGTCACTTATATATAACTTCACACCAAAATTATACATACTTTAATATTATTTGACGTATTTTACACAGATAATGACTGATATACATTTATTGAAAGTTTATTAATTAGAAGGAAAAAACTGTACAAGTACATGTAATAAAATGTCATCAAGAAGAAAGGGATTCTATTGCCAGCAAGTGTTGCGGACTTTATTGCGAATCAACATATCTACAAAATCTGTCTCTCAATGTAGGTACGAGTACTTTTCTTCCTCTGTCAGCACTGTTGAATTAGTTTATTCATTCGTTTAGTGTTCTGCCTAAGGGCAGGTCTTTCACTGCAAACCCAACTTTCTCCATTTTTTCCTATTTTCTGACTTCCTCTTTGTCTCCTCATATGATCCATATCTTAATGTCGTCTATCATCTAATATCTTCTTCTATCCCCAACTCTTTTCCCGTTCACCATTCCTTCCAGTGCATCCTTCAATAGGCAATTTCTTCTCAGTCAGTGACCCAACCAATTCTTTTTCTCTTCCTGATCAGCTTCAGCATCATTCTTTCTTCACCCACTCTTTCCAACACAGCTTCATTTCTTATTCTGTCTGTCCACTTCACACGTTCCATTCTTCTCCATATCCACATTCCAAATGCTTCTATTCACTTCTCTTCACTTCGTCGTAATGTCCATGTTTCTACCCCATACAATGCCACACTCCATACAAGGCACTTCACTAGTCTATTCCTTAGTTCTTTTTCCAGAGGTCCGCAGAAGATGCTCCTTTTTCTATTAAAAACTTCTTTGCCATCGCTATCCTCCTTTTGACTTCCTGGCAGCAGTTCATGTCCAAAAAGTCGTGGTGGAGTTTCAGAGGATTATATTTTTTTAATGAATAGAAGTAGATGCACTATCACCTTTACTTTTTAACTTTGCTCTAGAATATGCCATTAGGAAAGTTCAGGATAATAGACAGGGTTTGGAGTTGAATGGGTTACATCAGCTTCTTGTCTATGCGGATGACGTGAATATGCTAGGAGAAAATCCACAAACGATTAGGGCGGAAATTCTAGTTGAAGCAAGTAAAGCAATAGGGTTGGAAGTAAATCCCGAAAAGACTAAGTATATGATTATGTCTCGTGACCAGAATATTGTACGAAATGGAAATATAAAAATTGGAGATTTATCTTTCGAAGAGGTGGAAAAATTCAAATATCTTGGAGCAACAGTAACAAATATAAATGACACTCGGGAGGAAATTAAACGCAGAATAAATATGGGAAGTGCGTGTTACTATTCGATTGAGAAGCTTTTGTCATCTAGTCTTCTGTCAAAAAATCTGAAAGTTAGAATTTATAAAACAGTTATATTACCGGTTGTTCTGTATGGTTGTAAAACTTGGACTCTCACTTTGAGAGAGGAACATAGGTTAAGGGTGTTTGAAAATAAGGTGCTTAGGAAAATATTTGGGGCTAAGAGGGATGAAGTTACAGGAGAATGGAGAAAGTTACACAACTCAGAGCTGCACGCATTGTATTCTTCACCTGACATAATTAGGAACATAAAATCCAGACATTTGAGATGGGCAGGACATGTAGCACGTATGGGCGAATCCAGAAATGCATATAGTGTGTTAGTTGGGAGGCCGGAGGGAAAAAGACCTTTGGGGAGGCCGAGACGTAGGTGGGAAGATAATATTAAAATGGATTTGTGGGAGGTGGGATATGATGGTAGAGACTGGATTAATCTTGCTCAGGATAGGAACCAATGGCGGGCTTATGTGAGGGCGGCAATGAACCTCCGGGTTCCTTAAAAGCCAGTAAGTAAGTAAGTAATGAATAGAAGTAGAAATGTAATATTGGTGCCAGATGAAAATGAAACTCTCAAAGTTTTTTCATATGTAAGTTTGAGGTTCTGAAGGAAACAAAAGAATGGTAATATAATCGAACAAATGAAATAATTTTAATTGTTACAATTAATTACCAGATACAGCTCGATTCAGCGTTAATGGCCCCTGTCCTTGGTTGTTTGGCTAGTGAGCAAGCTGTATATTGCTTCATAAGAAAGAAATTTAATTACAAATGTGCGTAGGAGGGGAAGAGGAAAGAGGAAGAATGAAAATAATATCTATGCTCGAAGTTGAGGGGCACTCATGTCAAGAAAATATAAGTCATCATGACATTGTTTAGTCAACAGATGTAGTGATTAGTAAGAGTACGTGTGGAAAAATATTGTTTCTTAAGGAGTGTACCACGACATGATAAGAAGGAAGTGTTAGGTGTTATGACTGGGCGGCCTGACATGTGTGACCCAGCCCACTAGTGGTGATGAGTAACTCGCTCATAGTCTATCTACTTACTTTTTGAAGGGGCCGAAATCCCTGAATCAAGCTGACCACAAGATGGATGTCCAAAGAGAAGTCCAATGTTTTTTTGGTTGGCAAAATTTGAATCTGTGACTGTTCGTCGTTGTCATTTTCATTAAGCATATTCACAGCAAACTCATACCTTTAGTGATAATCATCTGGATGAAGTATATGTAACAATTTAAGTTTATAAGGAGCCAGATGCGCACGTTTCTTTAAAGCTCCATGAACTGTTGTTTTAGGAAGTCCTAATTGTCGGTCACATTTACGAACTGATTTCTTTTTTTTGACTCTGAACCAGTGCTGTCATGGAGACCATTGTATGGGAACCTACAATTTTTTTAATTAATCTTATGGGGAAAAGAAAATTTTGTCTGTATGGAGCCGTACGGCATATGGGTGCCGAAGTTTTGTATGCGGAGATTTGTACAGATCTTAGATCATCTCTTGCTGTTCCTAATGTATTTTGTTTGATGTTCATAAACAAAAATTGTCCACCTCTGCAGCACTGGAATCCAGAATTATATAAAATAATGTTGAAAAACAAGAAGTGCTGCAAATACACACTCCAAGATTCATCAAGACAAGAGTGCATCTTCGGTGTATTCTTTAAATCAAACTTGTTGTACAATTAAAATCTAAAGTAAAACAATTTATTTACTTATCCTTTAATATTAAAAAAATCATTAAATGACAGTCGGAGAGATAGGGAGAGGAGAATAAAATATATTTCAAGAAAGAAAACAAGGGGTGGGGTGTATGGCTAAGAAAAAAATTACCATGACAGCACTGCTCTGAACAAATGCTCTTCAGCTGGGTTCTACCCATTTCATTTGTCGATGGTCTTCCAGTACACTTTTTCTCCAAAAGGCTTCCAATCTCTTTCAATTGTCTATCCCAAAGACGAATGTTATTCTCATGTGGTGGTTCTTCATTAAACACGCGACGAAGTTCACGCTGTAGTTCTATACGAGTCACAAATTCAAACTTTTCCAGCCACAAAACACGTTGCACCAAATTGCACTTTTTTTTGGGCATCCATCTTGTATAATTAATTGCAACAATGAGAATTATTGCATTTGTTCGATTGTTAATTATGGTTTATTTAACGACACTCGCAACTACCGAGGTTATATCAGCATCGCTGGTGTGCAGTAATTTTGTCCTGCAGGAGTTCTTTTACATACCAGTAAATCTACTGACATGAGCCTGTCGCATTTAAGCACACTTAAATGCCGGGATCGAACCCGCAACCTCGAGCACAGAAGGCCAGCGCTATACCGACTGCGCTATCCAGGCCGACTACTATTTTTTTTTTTTTGTTTCCTTCAGTGCCTCAAACTTACAGACAAAAAGCTTTGAGAGTTTTATCACATTCTAGTATATACAGTCACAAGGGTGCTAGGAACAATAGACTGAGCCGCTATTATTTCGTATTGTCTGTAATGAGGCGATATTAGCGATCCTAGTGGTTAGCAACTATCTATGGATGCATATTTACTACGTATTGAGCTTCGTGACCGTATATACTAGACTGTGGTTTTATTTTCATCTGGCACCAATATTATATTTCTACCTCTATTCATTCAAAAAATATAATCCTTTGAAACCCCACCATGACTTTTAGGACACAGTGTACACAGACTTCGCATTTGGCAGTATGCCCATGCGAGGAACAGTATATCCATTTCCATACCGGTACTCATGTTTCCTGACTATACTCGCCACGCACTTCTTTATACACTAGAAAGGTGAGGCCGATATTTTCCTACTCCCAGATATAACTAGTCGCAAACATATGACGCGCGCGTACGTCTTTTGTTCTACATACCAGACATAACTTTTTTTTAGTCCAGTTTCACAGCCGCGCTTCCATAACCGTAGTCTATTGCCTTCATCTATAATAGAAATTACATTTGGATTAAAAGGATTAATAATTAAATCTATAAATGCCGTGAAGATAAAAAAAATGCAGTATTGTTAATATTCACACGTTTTAAACAAGATCGGTGAACAAGTAAATACCGTACTCTTGAAATAAACGTACAGTACGGTAGTTTAATATTGTGGTTTGCACTTCCATTGTTGAAATAGTCAATTATGGAATAATAATTATGTTTTAAGTGTTAAATATATTAGTTTAATTTATATTATCTGTAGTATGTATACTGGGAAAAATGTTACACACATCAGTGACTTAGCAAGATAAAACTACGTATTCGGAAAATTTTTGCTATTAATTGAAACTTTTTACGTTATTGAGCAACCTAATGGGCGGTTTGAAAAAAAAATTACGTTGAGAAATAAGTTATGCATGTCGATGTAAGGTTATGTTTATATTAGTACATGACTTTAGCGCCGTTTGCACATTCTGGTGAAATTTGCGGATAATATATTTTTGTTGTGAAGGCAACTGTTTTTGATACCGGTATTGGAGATTTTTAAAATAATTAGCCTAAACAATCTTACATAGTACATAATGAAATTATTGCATTATTTAATCAGATATTGACTTTCGTTCCTTAGGCCTATAGTTCAGAGTTTCTTAGGTTTCGTTTTATTCAACTTTTCATTAATAATTTCAGGAAACCCGTGCACAAGTGGGGACTTAGGGTTGAAGAACTCTCACCCCCTACATTTCGGAAGAAATTAGAGAAAAAGTGAAATATTTAAATTAGATGCGGTATACAATCCTGGAGGTATACGCACCATTTCAAATTGTGTTTCTTTTTTTTTTCTTTTCTTGGTTATCGACGCTGTATCTAGGCCTACTACTCAGTGATTTAGCGTCGATAGGATTTCTGATACCGAGATGGTATTTGGCGATATGAGGCTGAGGAGTCGCCGTAGATTACCTGACTTTCTCCTTACGGTTAGGGAAAACTTCGGAAAAAAACCCAACCAGATAATCAGCTCAAGTGGGGATCGAACCCGTGCTCGAGCACAACTCTGGATCAGCAGGCAAACCCCTTAGCCGGCTGAGTTATGCTGGTGTCTCCAAATCGTGGTATTGTAATTAATAAACAGTTTATTATGGACTTTTTCTCCCTTTAAACTCCCCCCCCCCTTTTAAAAATCCTGTGCACGCCCCCAAATTTTAGTACCTACCAAACATTGACAAAGAATTGCGGCCTTAGCAGTTAGCATAAAATCTGTCATTTTTTTTTTTTTTTTTTTTTTTTTTTTTTTTTTTTTTTTTTTTTTTTACAGAGATGATTATATTATTTCACATAGACTAGTAATGGTAATACAGAAAAGATTCAAAGGATCATCAATGAATATAATATGAACATTCCTAATAATATGTAACCTACTTGTATATTATTTGGACTATTGGAGTCCTGTGGTTCTGGGCTACAATACAAGCTTTCGCTCACACTTACTCAGACTGGCCCACCGAGTAAGCTTTCAGGGCCACCCCTATTAGGAGGCCTTTGCCCTTCACGGGACACATTGGCTTGTTCCTCTATTCATTCATATTTTTCTCGTGAATGAATTTGGTTGATTATAGCGGTATACATCTTCTGGATGCATTAATGCAAAACACTGAAAGTTCATGTAATATTGCAATATTGTAAGGTGTATGTATATGTTAAAGCCACCGGCGTGGCTCAGTCGGTTAAGGCGCTTTCCTGCCGTCTGAAGTTGCGTTCGGGCGCGGGTTCGATCCCCGCTTGGGCTGATTACCTGGTTGGGTTTTTTCCGAGGTTTTCCCCAACCATAATGTGAATGCAAGGTAATCTATGGCGAATCCTCGGCCTCATCTCGCCAAATATCATCTCGCTATCACCAATCTCATCGACGCTAAATAACCTAGTAGTTGATACAGCGTCGTTAAATAACCAACTAAAATAAAAGTATGTATATGTTCAAATTAAACATGGATATTAATAGTATTCCAGAGGTCATCGAGGCTTTTTCTGAAGGTGATATTGAAAAACTATGTTACAGATGTAGGACTATCGACTGTTTTGCATCTCGATTATGAGGAAAGGGAACCCGTTTGTTGGCTCTACGTACTCCTGAAAAATAGCTCTTAGAGATAAGTTCTTCTTTCTTTTAGTTATAGACCATTAACTTGCTTTTCTGTCGTATTCGTATCTCAATTCCAAAAAATATTTGTACTGCACCGAAAAATTTACCTCCTTGTCCAATCCTCCTGGTAATCTCTTCTCGAATACTTCTGTTCTGTGTAATTGTACTTCCCAAATAAATTGTTTCATCAACCATTTCTGGTTTCCAATATTAGTATCCAAATTTGAAACATTCTGTCTTTCAATTCTCTTAACCATTGTCTCTTCCCAATTAATATAATCTGCATGTGCGATTATTTTAATTGATTTCTGATTTTTCTTTTTAATTTCTTTGCTGCATTAGCCATAACCAAATTAAACAATAATGGTGATAAAATACTTCCTTGTCTCACTTCCCTCTTTGTTTCAAACCAATCTGATCGCTTATCCTTAGTCCTAACATAATTATTACATTCACTGTAAATGTTTATAATTCTTTGAATCATTTCTTCATTTACACCCATTTCTACCAGCGCCTTCCATACACCATTTCTTGTCAGTGATCGAAAGCTTTACTTATATCGATAAAAGCTTTTAATTAATAAAATGAATACCCAGTAATCATTTAGAATCTTGTCATTTTTTCCTCAGTGACACATGAAAAATAAATATTCGAGATACGTTTTTTTTTTTTTTTTTTGAAGATGTATGTTATTTTGTGATGAAACTTTGGATTTTTCATTGTATATTGAGATTTAATTTGTCCAATATTCGTAATTATTTACAGATTATATTCCTAGAGTATAGGATATTTTATGCTGATACCCACTACCTTTATCTTACTTTTTAGATAGAACCTGTAAATAGTTTCTAGGCATTGTACTAATTAAATCTCAACACAGTTAGGAAAACCCAAGATCTTCATCACAACCCAATTACCGTGAAAACCTAAAAATCTTGTACGTTGGCATTTATTTGTAACTTGTGCCAAGAGTGAGAATATATGAGGCGTTCAGAACTAAAGTGGATCAAGTCCATGAGACGTAGTTTTGAGATAATAGGACTTAAAGTTAACTTCCTCTAGTGGATTATCTAATTTGACTAGCAATAATTTTATTGCTCCATTCTCAAATTCTATTTTTATAAAATATAAACAATTGTGATGTTAATTGATACAACGTTTTGGTGACTTGATCCACTATGGCTCAGAACATCGTGAACAAATAATCTGAGCCAAAAGTGACTGATGTCACCTACCGGCGAATGCTTGGAATTAAGACGATCCATACTGCTCGGAAAAGATCCAACTTCAGATAATTAGAAAATGAATTAAACTCAATTTATGAAAATTTGTGACTTGACCCCCTTTACCTCTGAACGCCTCATATGTCGTTATCCCTCTTTGCCCCGAAACTCATCCAGAATACTGAAAGGAACATTGACTTTTTCCTGGAATCTTTTTTCCTTCTGTCTCCCTAGTCTTTGTGAGCTATACAAAGCTCACTTTATTCTCAGTTACTAAAGAATTGTGTTGTTTACTTATATTATGTTTAAGGACCTTCAGACAAAGAGACTCTATATGTGTGCCAAAAGACTTTTAGTTTATTTTGTTGATGCATTTCATTAAGGGAACCTGTCTGTTGAAAAGAGCAGTTTGCAAGCTTTTATAAACTGAATTGTACTTAGGTCAAATATTTATTTGTTTAATCTTATCAAACTTTGAACATATAGGATATTTAAGTATGGTATATCAGAAAAATAGCCTCTCTGTATCCATGGATGTCGTTTATAGTTGCGAACCTTATCTATGAGTTGTTTTTCGTTGATAAAGTCTAGTGTTTATAAATTACGCACAAGATATTACTGGTACGATATTAAATAATAAAATAATATATTGTACACTATTATACTTGCGCTCACTATCTTCTCTGTCTATCTTGTCTGTTTGTTTCTCTCTCATGAACGGGATTATAACGTTTAAGCTTCACTCTCAAGAGACGATGAAGCAATGAAAGATTTCACTCTGCATTGTACGCAGTTTGAAACTTATGGATCGTTTATTTCTGGAATTTTCCATTTATTATCTTCAGGGCCATTATTATCTTTCCCTAAACAGGGATTGCCTAGAAGACAAAGTATACCGGTACCATTTACAAAACAAAATTTTGAATAATACATATTACTTACTTACTTACTTAATGGCTTTTAAGGAACCCGGAGGTTCATTGCCGCCCTCACATAAGCCCGCCATTGGTCCCTATCCTGAGCAAGATTAATCCAGTCTCTATCATTATATCCCACCTCTCTCAAATCCATTTTAATATTATCTTCCCACCTACGTCTCGGCCTCCCTAAAGGTCTTTTCCCTCCGGCCTCCCAACTAACACTCTATATGCATTTCTGAATTCGCCCATACGTGCTACATGCCCTGCCCATCGCAAACGTCTGGATTTAATGTTCCTAATTATGTCAGGTGAAAAATACAATGCTTGCAGCTCTGCGTTGTATAACTTTCTCCATTCTCCTGTAACTTCATCCCTCTTAGCCCCAAATATTTTCCTAAGATCCTTATTCTCAAAAACCCTTAATCTCTTGAATAGTACATATTACATGGATAATTTGTTATGAATATAAAAAACAATGCAAGAAAGAGAAAGAAATAAATTACAGTGCAATGTCTTATCTGAGGTGATTTCTTAACAATGCAATCGAATCCTTCAATGCAAGTAGACAAACATTGGTAGTTATAGATGATGGCAAATGAAAAGCCTTGCAAAAATCAACAAACTGCAGAAACCGAACTCACAAATATGAAGGTATAATAAAATACATTATACCAATTTTGGCATTTGCTTATTTAGTAGTTCACTCATGTATGAGCCTGTTGATTCAGCCATGTAACTAGGTAGCTTTGTACATAACAATATGTGTTGTTCGTTGAGTGTCATGGTAACAAGGTTTCAAAACACAAGAATAGATCAATAATGAAATTATTACTGGGGGTTTACAAAATTATCAAAATTGGAAACTTAAATATATAAAAACAGTATATAATTTCGACGAAAATATATGAAAATATTGAAAGAGGTAATTAATAATGTAGAGTGCGATCCCAGAACGTGTTAAGTCCATTTTTATGAAAGGATCGGGCTAGTTTCTTTATCCACGAGTCTGCAGACTGAGCGAGTGTTCAAGTGACATGCACAATAATACAAACTTTTAGACAAGAATTGGCGTTGTTTTGGAAGAAAGCAAGCTTAAAATATAATGATACAGGTCTTGAACATAACCATATATACTGTATATGTTTTTTTTTTTTTTTCCCCACACTCATTTGTTTCTGCGAATTGTACCAGAACGTGTGTGTGACTGTTGCTTATGTATTAAGTAATTGATTGGAAATGAAGTACACGCCGAGGTTCCACTTTAATCTAGTACTTACTTACTTATTTACTTACCAGGTACTTACTTACTGGCTTTTAAGGACCCCGGAGGTTCATTGCCGCCCTCACATAAGCCCGCCATCGGTCCCTATCCTGAGCAAGATTAATCCATTCTCTATCATCATATCCCACCTCCCTTAAATCAATTTTTATATTATCTTCCCATCTACGTCTCGGCCTCCCTAGAGGTCTTTTTCCCTCCGGCCTCCCAACTAACACTCTATATGCATTTCTGGATTCGCCCATACGTGCTACATGCCCTGCCCATCTCAAACGTCTGGATTTAATGTTCCTAATTATGTCAGGTGAAGAATACAATGCGTGCAGTTCTGTGTTGTGTAACTTTCTCCATTCTCCTGTAACTTCATCCCTCTTAGCCCCAAATATTTTCCTGAGAACCTTATTCTCAAACACCCTTAACCTATGTTCCTCTCTCATTGTGAGAGTCCAAGTTTCACAACCATAAAGAACAACCGGTAATATAATTGTTTTATGAATTCTAACTTTCAGATTTTTTGACAACAGACTGGATGATAAAAGCTTCTCAACCGAATAATAACAGGCATTTCCCATATTTATTGTGTTTAATTTCCTCCCGAGTATCTAATATCTGTAATCTAGTTTCCTCATAAAATGAGAGCACTGTACATAAATCATGAAAATGGCCAAATGGACTGAGCGAGTTTTAGAACCTTACTTTTCAATTACATGTTCATTAAACTATGCAATGATAAGATTGTACTAGTCAGCATATGAAACGTATTTACATAGTAACTTATTTGAACATTTAATTGTCGTAACATAATTCACTTTTTACGGTCTAGACGTTTGATAACTTATCAATTATGTTATTTTTGTAACGTATAATTTTGTTCCTAATGGGATACTTTTATCATGGTGGAAAATTTCAGCATATATGTAACAATTTTAATTATTTATTTAGCAGGTTTTACAATGTACAGAATTATCTGTTATGGTTACCATTTGTTATTAATGAAGAAAAATTTGCTCCAACACCGATGATCAAACCCAGGACCCTCAGTTCTGCGCACTGGGTGCTCTAACCACTGAGATACGCCAAGGCTCAATCTACAGCATCAGATCGAATCTTTGTCCTTTGGTTCTTTCCCTGGGCGTAGAACTGGGGATCCTGGGTTTGATCATCGGCTCCGGAGTGAATTTTTCTTCATTAATAACAAATGGTAACCGTAACAGATAATTCTGTAGGACCAAAAATTAATCTTTATATAGATTATTCGCCTAACAGTGCATTTATACCGTGGAGTCCCGACCAGGTCACTCAAATGAGTGCTCTCCTTGTGTGATGACTTAATATATGTCAATATATTTGTCGAACATGGAGTAAGGCCAATAATGGAAAGAACCAAAGGATAAACATTCAATCCGGTACTGTGGATTGAGCATTGGCGTAGCTCAGTGATTAGAGCACCCAGTACTGGGGTTCCTGGGTTCGATCCTCAGCACTGAAGTGAATTTTTCTCCATTAATAAAGATTTTATAATGTTCATAACATCTTCCTGCGTCCAATTTAAGTTCTGTCGCTTTTCTCCAACGTTTCCTATTATTCCTGATTCCATTCTCCATCCTCTAGTCCTTTCCCCCACATGCTGCTCAAAATTCCATCCCTCCATGTAACCTTCGGGCCTCCCCTTCCTTTCTTACCAGGTGGAACTCGTTCCAGTATTTTCTTTGGCAGTCTACTCTCTGCCATCCTTTTCACGTGCCCCATAAAATGACATGAACAAGTTTAATATATTATTTTAAATGTACCTAATCTAAAAAAAAATATAGCTTTTTAGGAAAATGCCTTTCCAGTCACAACTTACATTGAAGTTCTTGAATAATTTCGAGGGAAAAATTGTTCCGGGGCCGGGTATCGAACCCGGGACCTTTGGTTAAACGTACCAACGCTCTCCCACTGATCGGGTCGGGTAGAGTTCCCGGGTAGCTCAGTGGGAGAGCGTTGGTACGTTTAACCAAAGGTCCCGGGTTCGAAACCCGGCCCCGGAACAATTTTTCCCTCGAAATTATTCAAATTAACTTTACAGGGAGTTATTCCTGAAAGCTTAATTTGCATAATACACGTCAATGTACGTAACAGAAAACCACAATTTAAAGTCACACAGAGTTAGTGTGCACACAAATGTTGGTTGCTTGACTGTTGTCAGCCCACTTTGAGGTCTGTGGATATAGAGGGAAAAATTGGATCGGTGTCGGGTAGAGTTCCCGGGTAGCTCAGTGGGAGAGCGTTGGTACGTTTAACCAAAGGTCCCGGGTTCGATACCCGGCCCCGGAACAATTTTTCCCACGAAATTATTCAAATTAACTTTACAGGGAGTTATTCCTGAAAGCTTAATTTGCATTGAAGTTCTTATAAAACATTCATTTAAAAATCAAGAAATATTTTTAAAAATTGCCTTAATATTCAATATAGGCCTGTTATGTACATCAGTTGGTTTAGAATCAATTGCTTAATAGGTATACCTGCATAAAAATCTGAAATAGATTTTAATAATTTGAACGCCCCATTAAGGGTAGGCTACTTTTAGTAGGTACCAGTACTTGTAGTTACATTTTCAAAATCACTACGTTCTTAGAAGTACCTAGTAGAATAGGGAAGAGTTCGGTGTTAAACCGTGGTGTTTAGTGGAAAACTTAGGAATTTCGTGGGTTATTTCAAGTGGGTTTTTCAAATAAGTTGCTGCCAATGCGGAGTAAGTGGAGAACTAGGAATGTAAAAATACAAGCTTAGCTGCGTCTATACCTACAACCATGCGCACAGTTTTGATCTTGCGATATATATTCATGATAGGATAGTGTTCCATTACACATACAGTACATTAGTAAAATAAACGATGTGTGCATTGTATATTTTCATATGTTCCATATTCTTCTTTTAAAATCTTCCTACCAAGCTCTGGTTACCTTCGCGTGTGTTAAATTTCGCTGTTCACTATTTACTGTACGTTGTCTCACATGTCAGTACGTCATTCAGAAAATTTAGAACATATATACAGTTGCCAGGTGACCTGTATTTGGGGCCAAAAGACTTGTCTCATATTCCGGTATGGAACACCAGAAATCTCGTATTTACAGATACCGGTATTGTGTTGTAGAGGCCAACATTTTTAGTTTCTCTTTTATTCGTTTTCCTTACTTTTTATGCGGCTGTCGTGTCATAGAAATATTATTGCAAATAGTCACTTTTTTATTAACAACAATGTATTTAGAATGAAGCAAAATAAAAACGTTTGTCACAGCAAAAAAAAAAAAAAAAAACGTTATGAACATTTGCATCAATCCAATACTTAAAGCTCAATACAACGTAGGTACTTTTTTCTACATACATAATGGTGCTGCACCTGTTTATTAATTTCAAATAGCCCTTTTTAACTGTATACAGTACTATCCATGTGCCTAAGTTCCAGATAAATCAACTCGTAAAATAAAAGCATTGCGATATTAATATGTAAATGTATTATCGGTAGTAACTTTTATAATTATGCAGTCTGTTGTGAATTTTCTACGATTGTAATGGAATGATAATGTCAGAGGAAACAGAAATACGTCTGAAAGAGACCTGTCTCACAATTGCTTTGTCTAGCACATATTTTACTGATTGTACTGGAGTTCGTACTTTGGTTACTTTAATGAAAAGCTATTGGTTAACTAAGCTCTGATTAGGCAGAAAACAAAATATTTTCAGTACGGTACCTAGCTTAAGAAGAGATAATTAGACAGATAGATAAATGTCATGCCAATTTTTCGTAGGCCTATCAAGCACTTTCTCAGAATTTCTTAAACAAAAATTAATCTCTTCTACGTGTTCATGGTTTTACAAAGTCACGTTGATCTTTTGATAAGCAAAGCTGATATAACCTCTGCAGTTGCGAGCGTCGTTAAATAAAACATAACATTATTTTGATAATTTTATTCATGCTGTACACTGTGTCAGTCTGTGGGGTATCATTTGTAAAATATTTTTTTTTTTAATCCGATGCCACCAGGTTGTCTTTTCGACATTTCTGGTCTTCTCTCCTGGCTATGGCTTAGTTGCAACCCACTTCTGAGGTTGGGGCACCTGGAAGGCTGAGTTACATTACCCCGATGATGTGATAGGATGATTATGATAATGTGGTGCCAGGAGAGGTCTTAAATCTAAACTTAATCTTAATTCCAAACCATGGACGAACACAGGAATAATCCCCTTTAAGGAAAAATTCCTGTGCTCTAACCGGGAATCGAACCCGGGACCTCTGATCACTAGACCATGAGGCTGGTCAAATTTGTAAAATATAGTAATGACTAACATTGTTAATACTTTTATATATTGTCATTTAAATCTTCTTGGATTATGTGAGACCCATTATTATAGTAGCTGTAATCCTGTTGAAAAGTGTAGACCTATTTAAAACCCTCTTCTCCATCTTAAAATTCCACTCAGTGATTTCTGCTTTATTATGCAAACAGAAATTCACAACTAGTGCGAATTATTTACATTTAATTCCATTGAGAAGATGGAGTTTGGTATATAATTGGGTAGGTCCTATTAATTCGTCCTTTTTTTTTAATATCACTCTGTCCCAATATTTTCTGTGGGAGACACAATGATGTTTGCTAATGTAGTTTACGCTACATGATATTTTAGTTTGTATTTTACTAGTAATTACAGATATAAATGCTAAGAAGCGCCACCTGTACGACCACGAAGGACTATTTGATCTAAAATTTGATATGAAATATTTGTCTACTTACATATGTGGTAAAAACAACATTAAGAATATTGTTCATTTGGTAGGATTTTGTCTGGCAATTCCTAGTTCAAATGCTGCTTTTGAATCCCCCCCCCCCCTCTAATAAACTGTTTATAGTAAAATGAAGAAAATAAAATGAAAGTTGAAACTGTGAAGGACTTGCTCATTGTCAAGACACATTATAATAAAGATATCAAGGTGCAGGATTTTACAACAAAATTTCAAAAGGAACTAAACTTTTTTATCAAATACAATATCGTACTAGTATCAGAGAAGTACGGCAACAAAAAAGCATCTGCCACTGCAGATTAAATAAACAAAAAAAAAATCTGAATGCACAATACAAAAGTAAATGTTCACTACAATTTATCAATAAATATTTTGTAAACAATTTTTATATTTTATTCATTCCCATTTCTTTGGAAAATGTCCCGCGTGTTTCCTTAAATTTTTTTTAAATGCCCTCTTTTTTTTTTTCTTCACAAAATCACTATGGACAACCTAATATATAAGTATCTGTCTCTCTGTCTCTGCCCAACATCGAAAAGCTGCATTTAATATTGTTACATATTACTTACTTACTTACTTACTTACTTACTTACTTACTTACTTACTTACTTACTTACTTACTTACTTACTTACTTACTTACTTACTTACTTACTTACTTACTGGCTTTTAAGGAACCCAGAGGTTCATTGCCGCCCTCACATAAGCCCGCCATTGGTCCCTATCGTGAGCAAGATTAATCCAGTCTCTACCATCATATCCCACCTCCCTCAGATCCATATTATATTATTATAATATATTATTATATATTATAATATATAATATATTATATTACTAAATATTGAAAATTGAGAAGGCTAATGACTTCATTGTTAAGTTCTGATTGTTAGATATTTATCTCTAAAAATCTTTATATTTACAGAGGGGAAGTGATAAGTTTTTAGCTCACCATAGAAAAAATTATGGGGCTTGAATATTTGTGTAATTTTCAACATTCAATATTGACACAGTTATGAAGGTTTTTTTTATTTACCTTTCAAATAAAATGCATACATTTTTTGAAACCACTCTTTGAATTCAATATTGGCACAGTTCTCAAGGTTTTTTTTATTTACTTTTCAAATAAAATGCATAAATTTTTTGGAATCAATCATTTACTGCTTCCATCAACCATTATCGCCCTCGAATTTTCTTCTTTTCCATTTTTGTTTGAGTTTTGGAAACAAATGGAGCCAAATCTAGTGAATATGGTGGATGGCATAACAACTCAAACCTACATTCTTTCTATGTCACCGGTGTCGTAAACGCTATGTTGAAGGCTGACTTCTTTACTCATTTACTCTCACCTCTTAAGCTTCAGTTCTTCTCACAGCCGTCTTAGAAACTTAGAATAATATTCAGCATTGATAATGACACTATATCCCATAAAATTAATCATAATAATTTCTTCTGCATTCTAAAAAAACAGAAACAATGACTTTTCCAACCGATTTCTGTGCTGGAATCATTTTGAGGTACAAGAAGTGGAATGATCCCACTATTTTTATTCATTTTTTGTTCCTGCATCGAAGTATACAATGAACCCATATTTCATCCCCAGTGACGTATCTTCCCAAAAACTTTGCTTCATATCTTTGAGAATGCTGGACAGTCTGGACTAGAAACTTGTGAACCTATCACGTATTATTCTTAATTAAACATGTATCAAATTCCAGATCCTTGTCATTAATACTTAATAGAGACCTCTCTAAACCGCAGAAATGCACAACACATGTGTAAAGACAGAAATTGTAGTCTTACAAAAATAAACTGTTCAATAAAGTATAACGATATAGTTGTATCTGAAAGTTTAGTTCTACATAATCATAATTTGTCATCCATTGTTTGAATTAGTGTTGTAGGTACAGAGAAAGTTTCTTCTTCTTTTTTAGTTGGGGAAAAAAATTTCTCACCCTCCCTCCAAATAAATTGTGCCCAATTCACAAATGTGTTCAGTATTATTTTTGCTAACTGTAGACTAGAATATGTATCATTACTTTCTTTAACTTTTTATATGCGTCTTTAGTTATAACACATTCCCCTTCTTCCTCATCTCACTCATCTTAAGAAGTTGGGGCATGACCTTCACTCGTTTTTCGTTTTCTCTTAAAGTGAAATGTTTCCAAGTATAGTCTATAGTGTGAAGATATGATTCTGAAATCAGGACTCATGTAAGGCGGAATTCATTATCCATGATGTTAAGATAACGGACGAAGATAATGACTAATAAAATTGAATCTTGACACGAGTGAAGAAATAACCAGAAGATTGTGCCTGGAGCCCTACGATATTTGGGACATTTATTTTACGCTGAGCTTCATTTCCCTTCTGAAGGAAGCTTTTAAGAGTTCTTTCTTCCTCTTCTTCTTCTTCTTCTTCTTCTTCTTCTTCTTCTTCTTCTTCTTCGCCTGTCCATGTTGCAGGATGTCTTCGTTCATGCCTTGCATGATGTTCGGTCTTTCGCCAGTCTTCTCATTTCCATCATCGTTTTTCCTCTCCTCAATACATTCAAGATAGATTTTCCTGGGTCTTACCTTTGACGTCTACCCACTGACCTGTCTATTCTTCTGCGGAACCTATCTTCATGCATTTTCATTGTATGGCCAAACCATCTTAGGTAACTGCTTTTTATTATCCTTATCATCCTCAGCCAGGTTTGAAATTGCGAATCTGGAATCTCATGACATGCATATTATTTTAATGTACCGAAGTACATATGATATTTCCATGTACTTCGGTACATTAAAATAATATATATGATATGCGTAAATCACTTCGTGATATAAGACGGCGCTTATTCCGTCGGATCCCAGCCAACTAGTCACTCATAACGAGTGCACCTCAGCACATGTGTGGACTTTGGTCCTACGTTTATAGACATCTATGACGTAGTGCAGAGGGCGGCCACTAGAGGGAACCCAAGAGTTGGAGCTTAATCTGAGACGATTCTGTCCGACACCGGGGTGGTATCCGGTGTGACTTAGTGGATAAAGCATCAGCATGTAGAGCTGAAAACCCAGGTTCAAATCCCGGTGCTGGAGAGAATCTTTCTCCGTTCCATTACTCTTTCATCGTATAATCCGTGACACTACAGCCCGGGAAGGGCCTAGACCGACCAGCCGGCTGCTGGCCTCACGCCCACATGCCGAAGCAGAGGTGAACGATCATACAACCAGAATGGAGGTATCATGTGGTTAGCACGATGATCCCCCCAGCCATTATAGCTGGCTTCCGCAACCGGATTTCGCTACCTATCGTAGCTCCCCAAGTGCATCACGATGCTGGGTGGGCACCAGTCCCATACACTGGCCGAAATTTCATGAGAAAATTTCTTCCCCCATGAGGACTCGAACCAGCATGCATTCCGTAACACGAGTCCTAGGCAGGATGCCTTAGACCACGACGCCACAGCGGGACTCATGACATGCGTAGTAACCCTAAACCACAGGAGATTAAATATGACTGAGCGATTTTTATATTTGTATTAAGTTTGTAGTTTATGTTAATAACTTTTAACAGGGTTATGTAATTTTCTGATTGCTCACCTGATGTCTAGGGGCATATCTAGAAATATCATAACCCCTCTGCTAATTTATTAGTTACCAGTATGTAAATTTTAAACTGTGACCTGTCAATTATTATTGTTGCAGATGATTCATGAGGGCAACAATGTCGTGCTTCTCATTGCCACTACGTATGAGGAAGATTCTGGCACCTTCATCTGCCGTGCTACCAACTCAGCTGGGCAGGTGGAGACCTCTGCACAGCTTATCGTCAAAAGTAAGAATTAATGAGAGCTTTGTTGACTTAACACTATTGTTGCAAATTGTTGGTTGTTGTGTTTGTTAATTTTTCATAGCATAGCTTCACATTTATCAGTTCTGTGGACAAGCACATGAAACTATACCTGATATAAAAATAATAAGTACGTTTAATCTTCTGACATTCCCAATATTCAATTTGGGAAAATAAACTTGACCGTGTATGTTAATCACCATTATTTTGTAAACGTCATAACTCAGAAGGAAATTATACTTGTTCACGGCTGATTTCTTCTCACAGGATCTAGTTTCATGAGCTAGTGAAATGCATTCAGAGGAGACTCAATAATACGTTAACTAACATCAAGAGAGATATTTTGATAGTGAAGTGTTCATATTTACTCAAGTGGATGTGAGATTACGTTGCAGTTTTATGTAAACAAACAATAAGTTTTCAGATCTTGGTTAACGTTCTTAAAATTGTTGAGACTCCATCAAGGGACCAAAAGTTCCTTTCGCCTCAAGAAAACATCGAAAGTTTGGTGGAAAAGACCAAAACAATTTAGATCTTAAATTAGACTCGGAAATGAAATAAAAATGTTTATGACGACTGTTAAATGTGCAGGGAAAGTCGTAACGCTGGGTAACAAAGGACTTTTGGCCCAAGTTCACATTTGATTGAAGTGGAATGCAGCTAATGGAGCCCTTGTTAGACCTGGCTCACTGAGAACTGGTACCTTCTTTGCCAAAATCTAAACATGATATGTGAACCGTTGCTAAGTTGATTACTGCAATGAGACAGGAATTCTTGAACGTGGAAAGGGCAGAACGCCAGTTTTCTATCTCGTAAATCGTTCCAAGCTTCATTGCGCTTCAGTTGATTTCAATCTTGGGTTGAATTTGTTGCCAGCTAATAGACATTTCCATGTTGGAACCATATATCAGTTGCGTTTTGACAGCATTATTTGTTGATTCCATATGATTATCAGAATAAGCACTGTTTCTTCATCATAGCTCAGTTATTTCTCTGTCCGTTAGTATTGTGTTAATAAGTATGGAATTCTAGTCATCGGCACATAATAGAGGATAACTGTCCTCAGAAAATGTTCATATTTATATTTTTGCTTATTATTAACAGGTAGTACAGTATTGGCATAAGGATATTTATTCAAATAATGATTGGTGTCAGAAGTAGTTAATTGTGAATAAAGAATAAGTATTCTTATAGACCTCTGTCATAACATTAAGAAGTAGTGTAATCTTAGGACCAGCTGTATTTAATCATTGCTTTGTTAGGGGAAGATATAATTACTGAGGTTATTAAGTAAGTTTTGGTTATTTACAAAGAAAGATATTTATCCATGACTGGAGCTGGTGGTAACCATAAGTGTCTATTGTGTTGGTGATTGTTTTTCTGTTTCTGTAACTATACTATACAATAGAAAGAGAAATTGGAAGACTCCCCAGCTGCAAACTGTGTTTATCTAACATTATTTGTTATTGCTATGTTTATGTATAAACTACTGGAAAGTCTGCAATAAAATATAGCAATTATATCAGATCTTGCCACAATTTGAAACCAAACGAAACAACCCTTGGTACATTGATTTGACTATAGAAAAACCTTTAGTAAGGTGTCTCAGAATAACTGATGAGATCAAAAACTTATCTTTCCCTTCCTTTCCTAAAAATCATTGGAAATATGTCAGGGATATATATTTCCTTTCCAGTCTCAGAATATAAAAAAATAACCTTCCTTTTCTCCATTCGAATTACTCCCAACAAAAGTAAATATAAGGAATAGCTATGGTTGTCATGGTTGTGAACCTGTGCGCCCATCCATTTTCCTTTCACTATGCTGTATTCCGTGGTGGATGCTAGCCTTGAGTCCGTGTGCACACTATCTGATGTCACAGACTAGGAGGCTGTGGAGTAAGCTATTTTTATCTGCCTCTTGCCATGCTCAGTATTACGTTACCTGCAGCTAAATTTGGAGCTCAGCTCTGCACGAGAGCTGCTGTACCTCCAGCCATGCACAGCGTCTTGCAGACAGAACAGGGTTAAAGTAATATCATTCAGTACAACGTCTTTATTTCCTGTACACAAAGATGTTTGATAGCAAGCTTGTTGCTGGCATATCAGTAATTATGTGTCATACAAATCATAATTTGGCCTTACTACTTGAGATATTTGTAAGTTTTATTCAGTACCTCCAAATACTTGCTGGAAATCAGCCATAACTTCTTCCTTTTACATTGCTCCTTAGTTGTCAGTAATACATTTCCATTTAAAAATACCTCTACCGTAATCCTGCATGATAAAGGACAATAAAATACCGAAGAAGAAAATATTATTCTACCTATGTAGACAGCATGACAAACTACAGGAACAGATTGAAATTTGGATTGACATACATTATACACTACCGGTATCTTAAAAGAATAGTCGTATATTGTACACATCAGTAGCTTAAATCATGCTGATTATAACGTTGATATGAATATGAAATTTTCAAGTTAATATATATTCGTAGGCACTTTTGATTGCAGGAAATAAATACATTGAAAGTAGTTTTCGTCATAATAAAATTACCTCGGTCTGTTTAGTTTTTGTTAATACTTTATGAATAGTTAATATCATAATATTATACGGTTGTTATAGTTTTAAATTTGGCTCTCGGTTATGTAAATTTATTATTGATATAAAGCAAACTGTTTCAAGATTAATTAAGTACCATCATCATCATTAATTAAATACCATCATCATCATCATCATGGCAAGCATTCGACCTAGTGATTCGTTGTGGTGTTGAAAAACAGATGATTATTTAAATGTATTTTTTTATTTAAATTAATGTATTTAAAAAAAAAGGTACAGACCGATACCAAATTTATGAATATCAGTACTTCATGGCTCCTCCTTTTACGTTGTTTCTAAAATAATATAATACCGATATTTACTTACTTATGGCTTTTAGGGAACCCAGAGGTTCATTGCCACCCTCACATAAGCCTGCCATTGGTCCTTATCCTGAGCAAGATTAATCCATTTGTTATTAATGGAGAAAAATTTGTCCCGGCACCAAGGATCGAACTCGGAACCCCCAGTTCTACACATTAGGTGCTCTAACCAATGAGCTACGTCGAAGTTCAACCCACTGAACCGGATTGAATCTTTCTCCTTTGGTTCTTTTCCCTTAGTGGCCTTACTCCATATATTGACATATATTTTAAGTCAACAATCATCATATAAGGAGTGACTTGGCGCCAGAGCGAATTTCTCTCCATTAATAAATGGTAACCATCACAGATAATTCTGTAGGACCAAAAAATTAATCTTCATAAAGATTATTCCAGTCTCTACCATCATATCCCACCTTCCTCAAATTCATTTTAATACTATACTCCCATCTATGTCTCGACCTCCCAACTAACACTCTATATGCATTTCTGGATTCGCCCATACGTGCTACATCCCCTGCCATTTCAAATAATACCGATATTTAATTTAAAAAACTAGTTTGTTTAAATGTGGCCCACAGACGGTGTACCGGTAGTTCATTGCCAACATTGTCATCTGCTAGGTCTCGTACCAGTAACAGGTTTCCTTTCCTTAAAATTATATCATGTTTCTATACAAGAAACTTTACTATGTCATACTATCATTATTGTTTACACAGGGCAGTACTTCTGTTTTCACCTTGGAGAAATTCCTTCGAAACTTTTTATAAAATTAACCAGACTATGATTTAATGAAATAATCTGTAAAGATTGTAGTGACCTATAAAAAGCACCACATCTTGTCGCAGAATATTCTTTTTTAAAATTTCATTATGTATTTTTTTAACATTAATTTACATTTTCTTTTTTGTTCATTTGAATTGATTAGGGTGCCGATATTTTAAATCCAAGATTTGTACGGCTATCATTTCGATGATATTCTCTCTATATTTTTTTATTAATATTTTTGAAAGAAAACTTAAGAAATGTCATTTTAAACTAATTCTTTTGTTAAAATATTATCAATAGGCTGTACTTAAATTCTATTTCTTAAAATAAATAATATTTATACTCATACCGTAATACTAAGATCAGGAAACTTGTAATTATTATGTTAATACATTTAGGAACAGTTCTTTTGAAATCTGGATATTGCATAAATATTTAGTAATTTAAATTTAAATATTGATATAAAATTCATTATATTCAGTTTTATAGCCTGTCATTTAGAACAGGTATATGTGTAATGAGACAATTATATTTTCCCTTTGCTCTAATCTGAAACACAAGTTTGACGGATTAAAACTTAACTCATGGCACATCTCTCTGATATAGAAGTAGATGCACGATATGAAATTTGATCGTAAGTTTTTGAAACCATAATGTGGCTATATAGACAGTATAAGAAACGTAAATACAAACGTAACCGAGAAATATGACGGAAGTACAGACAGATTGTTGAAAGCTATTCTGCAGGTATCTATTTCAGTCAAAATTTTGGAATATATTTCTTTCTGTATGCTCAACATAATAATTGAAAAGTAAAATAAATAAAAGTACTTGAAAAATAGAGTATGTGGTTTTGCACGTCATTTCACTTCAAAATGGATAACATTTATTTATTTTAAGCTGAATTCTCTACTACTACCATGTGTTGTCAGTCAAACTATTATTACCATTAACTATAAAATTTATTTGAAGTTCTTTTTACATAAATTTCAGGGACATTATTGCTTTCGTAATGACATTAGCAAACTTAATGCCAATATAACAGCGGAGTATTGACCAGAGTGAGAGCTAAAGGCTCACATTATTATGCAGCTCATCATACTTTTCCGTCATGTGCGCTATGACGTGAATAGACTGACTAGGGTGTGGGACGAACATAAACAGATCCATTGCCAGTGACTGTAATCCTTGAAGCCTCAGGAGACAGGTGCTACTTGACAATAGACAGACAGCGCACTTTCTGTATATGCTGAACATATCACCTTACCTGTTAGTGTTACGTCCTGCACCAGACAAATCCCAGCTTATTCTTATGATGGCCTGCTTTACCTTTGGATAAAATAGAAATGGGAAGTTATCTTTGCGTTTCCAAGGAAGGCATGAAAAGGATAAAAAATAGTAACTGCAAATTATATTTTAAGTTTAGAATTATTATAACTTAGTAATTCAGAAAATTAGAAACCATATTGTCACGAACACTAAAGAGAGTAATAAAGATTGGGGAATAAATACTGCGAGAAACGTCAAGATTATGTTATACAAAGTCGTTTTTTTCTAATTCATGATATATTATAATTACTCACGATCATACATTTTTTCCTTCCAGTCACTGGTCACACAAAATGATGATAATTATAGTATTTATTTTAAATCAGTTTACAATATACAGTTCAAAATCTCTGAAGATGCAGTCAAACCTGAGATCAATGTGTAAGAAGTTGGATAGAATAGCATTGCTTTAATCACTTGATGATTAAAATATTAAATTAAAGCAAATACCATAACGTATTTTCATTCACTGTTGATCTCCTTAAGAAACCTGGAAAAAGTCTGTATTTTTTAAAACTAAAAACATTTATATAATTTAAAAAATCATTCGAGCTTCCGGTACTTAAAAATATGAAAATTATTTTTGATACTGGTACCAAGATATATTATAACTTTATTGCATTACAAATGTAAGAATTCAGATAATATTTTACCTTCAGTTACGAACATGTTATAAAAATGATTCAGATTCCGTTCTTGATACAGCAACACTGTTAATATACCGGTACCTAGAATCGACAATTAGACCTTAAAGCAAAGAAATACCGGTACCGTAAAGTGGGGTGACTTTGAATGCCGAGGTGACTTTGAACAGTAATTTAGCACCTTTCTAAATTAAATGCTGTACCCAATTGCGAAAAAACTGAACTAATTTATTGACAACTTAAACAGTTTTTTCGCAATTGGACACAGCATTTAATTTAGAAAGGCGCTAAATTACTGTTCAAAGTCACTCCACTTTACGGTAGTATATCTGATACCTTACAGTATCTCTGCTAACGTTCATGGGACAGAATTTGGAAAATATTCCTCACCCCAAGCATTAATAAAATATAAAATTCTACACATTGCTTTGAGTTAGCATTTTTGTTAGGACTTTGCCCAGCATTGACATCAATGTTATTACCGGTAATAAGAAAGTGAAATATGTTGGAAGTATATTGTTTTGTCAGAATACAGAATTCTCTATTCTGGTACCGATTACGATTAAATTAAATTAATCCTGAAGTTATGTTAACATTCATTGAGCACATGAAAATTAAGTAAATTTAGATACTTAGTCTCATCTGTCAAAAGCTAATTTACAGGATACATACATACATCCTGAAAATCTGTAAATGTACGTTTTATATCCAAGATGCTATTTTCAAACATAATTACAGTGTAACTTTAAATTGTTTTGGTAGTTTTGAATAAACATCTAATATGATTAATTATACAGAATGTGATTTTATCAGTAAGAATTTAAAATACAATGAGGATTTACAATGATATTTCTAATTCTGAAATTTGTGGACATTTCTTCCAAATGCAAGTGATTAAATTGAACATTTAAGAGCTTGAACTTGAAGTCATGATTATTCTCTGACTTTTCGTATATTTGTATACCTATATTCATGCATTTATATTGTTCGGTAACATAGGTTGTTTTTTTTTTCTTACTCTTTCTCGAACATCCCCCCACCCCCACATTTCATTGTATTGTTTTTTTTACTTGGTTATTTAACGACGCTGTATCAACTACTAAGTTATATAGAGTCAATGAGATTGGTGATAGCGAGATGGTAGTTGGCGAGATGAGACCGAGGATTTGCCATAGATTACCTGACATTCGCCTTATAGTTGGGGAAAATCTCGGAAAAAACCCAACCAGGTAATCAGTCCAAGTGGGGATTGAACCCGCACCTTAGCGCAACTCTGGATCGACATGCAAGCACCTTAATCGACTGAGCCACACCGGTGGCTCATTGTATTGTATTGTTGATATAAAACAATTTATTTCTGTGTTGCCTCGAAATTATACTCACAACCGACAGGGTAGAAGAGAAAAATCTCTTGATAACTACTGCGTCTTTTGTTATATTAGCCGTAGGCTACTATTAAGTAAAGAAAAATAAATACTGAATGCTTGCACTTTAAGAATTTGGTCATGTCGTTCCTGAGACCAATGCTTGAAATATGATTTTGATAGTCTCAGATTTTTAGTGATTTCTAATGGCAGAGGGAGATGGGATATGATGATAGAGAATGCATTAATCTTTCAGAGGATAGGGACCGATGGTGGGCTTATGTGAGGGCGGCAATGAACCTGCGGGTTCCTTAAAAGCCATTTGTAAGTAATTAAAATATATATTCTCCCAGTTTTACATCAAATTCTTGCTTACTGCTCCAAAATACAGATAACTCGATAAAATTTTATGCAGTAAACATTTTCTATATATGTATCGTATATAAAAATACGAGGTAATTGAAAATACTACGGTACCTTCTAATAAACTAATCTCACATTTTCTCTTATCAATAAAGTATTGTTGAATATATTAGAGGAAGGTAAAATTCATGTACCAGTAGCTGTATGTAGTATAAGACACAAATAAATATAAAACATAATTTATATATAAAATATCAGGCAAATCAAATATTCAGAATTTAATATTAATATGAATAAACATAGACATACAGACAGTTCTATAAAAATAACGATAAAATATAAATATCATATATAAATATTTCTACACATATTTTGGTACCATTGCTTCATACGATTCTTTCACACATTCATTTTGTTTCTGTTGTTTGATGTGACATTTTTGCACAACAGTTAGTGTCCCTGCAAGTTATGTTTAATCTAAATTCCTTTGACTTGAAAGGTTACAAATTATACAAGTTATTGCTTTCATCCCACGTCTAGATATATGACATCATAATTTGTAATCGTGTTTTTTCAGAGATGTGACCTTGTATGTTACGTAATAGATTCTAAGATTAGCTAAAAGAGCTCAGTATTCAAAACATACGTGTGATTTGCCAGATTTGAGATCGCTCTATTTCGAGATATGGGTCATTTTGATACAGGAATGCGCGAGGATAATAGTATTTAATTAAGCCCTGTGCAACAATGTTATATAACGCATTCCTAACTGCACCATTAACGAGCACAGACACATGCGAGCTCTTACGGAGATACACAGTCATACGTGTGAGTCATATCTCGGTTTATTTAGAATGTGTTTACTCTAAAGGGCGTCGCTTTTTGTGGGTATTCTGGCAGGCCATAAAGTTCTGAGTCAGAACTTAGCGTTGCTTGCGTAGCCTTGCTCCTCCTCTTCCTTCCCCTCCTATTCATTTTGTCTGCATGATGAGGACTTTCTTTGTGAGTCATTACGTTATAAGCAGGTCCGTTCATTGCCTGTGTGTCACTAAGGTATTTTGGAATGTGCCTGACATGGGGACATCAAAGCCAACTGGCTTCTTGACAGGATTGGCAGCGTGCCTTGTTCATCATAATTCATCACGCATGTTAGCCTCCAAAACAAGTTAAAAATTAACTACATCTGCCTCGTTTCTGCTACAGTGTTCTGATGTTATACAGGATGGTGTGTAACCATGACATGGAAACTTTCACTCTTCAGCAGTTACCGGTACGACTAAGAACACAAATATTAATAGGTACATTCGGTGCAGCAGTTCAATAACTCAAACATTAAGATTAAGCGATGCAGTAAAAAGTTTTCTTAATACAATAATAACCTGGCAGATAAGACCTATGTACCAATTCTAATATGGTTATAATTTATTATAAATCTCTCATGTTTTTTTTAGTTCGTTATTTAACGACGCTGTATCAACTACTACCGTAGGTTATTTAGCGTCGATGAGATTTGTGATAGCAAGATGGTATTTGGCGAGATGAGGTCTAGAATTCGCCATAGATTACCTGACATTCGCCTTACGATTGGGGAAAACCTCGGAAAAACCCAACCAGGTAATCGGCCCAAGCAGGGATCGAAACCGCGTCCGAGTGCAACTTCAGTCCGGCAGACAAGCGCCTTAACCGACTGAGCCACGCCGGTGGCCTCTCTCATGTTCTCTTCACACAAAAAAAAGAACGTTTTTCTTTTTCAACACAGTTTAAAAAGCTTATGATTGTCATTATTCAAACACAACAAGAAAATACATGACAGTTATATTTTAGTTTTCCAGTACCATTGCGTGAAGTAGGTTACTCTTTAAAACTGAGATGGGCGACGTTCATTACATTGTATTGATTGCAAAGAAGACAGTCTGGACCTGTAAAAATTTCAATCTGAAATAACACAGCCTTCTCAATATGAAACAAATGGTCAGCTGGTAATTTAGACTATAAAATACAATGTACATAATATAGCAACGCTTCCTATATGCTTAAATATCATTTATGAGAAATTTGCCAGATTACAGTTGTGGTCACTCTTGGTAAGATCATGTTCTCGTGCCACATTTTCTTTAATAAATAATTTATTTTCCAATTTATAAGTTAAATTAATACTAATATTTGAACTGCTGTACTAAATACTGCACCAAATTTATTAAAATAATGAGAATTTGTGCACTGAAGAATAAAATAAATTAATTTTGGCAAGTTGGTCTTTTCTGCCCCATGCATATGACATTATGTGAAGAACAGAATGTAACTCAAGAAACTTGCATTCTCACACTGTCTGTTATTTGTTTTATTGCGTCTTTATTTTACAAAATACATGAAAATACAACTTATTAGATTATGTCTTACGAATCACACACTGATGCTGATGGTGGGTTGACATGTGGCCCGGCAACGCTCTCCAATCTGGCTAAGCTCTGGCTGGGCGAAGTCCAATTCAGCTTGTGCATCCCTGCACATGGGAAGTGATATAATTTAATAGGGACACTTACAGACGCACATTTTATTTATGGTCTTAAAAAATATGTATGTGCCAGTAGCCTACTTGTTCCTCATTGGTTGGCCATAAAAGAGGAGATATGGAACTTGTTTTTTTTTTCCTACCTGCCCACTCCCTGTTAGTCATCTGGGTCAATGGGTCTTCAGGAATAAGACCACAGGATGTGAGCACAAGTCTCACAAACACAATTACGTACTACAACACAAGCAAGATGATATACATTGGACATATTATAGTTAATATTTTTATAGATTGTTCATACATTATAATTACTTCAAAACTTTAAATGTTTTATGTCTCTTGTGAATGTATGATGTTATCCCTATCAGTTATAAGAAAATTTTTCTATATATTTTTATTCTATTTTGGTATAATCTGAAAATAAACCAATCATTGTAATTGTGTGCAAATTATATTACGAAGTGTACTAATTTTATCGTATAAAATCGTTATTCTTCTTATTTTTTTTTTCTGGAACATATCAGATTAAATCAAATAACGCTATACTTATAATCATACTTCGTATACCCATCTTAGTGAAGTTTAAAGACAACATAGAGTGAATATTTTTGCTACTATGTGATAATCCATCTTAAAATTTTTTTGCTGTGGATTGTAATCCCGATGTTTTTTTAGACACAGTTTACAGCTGGTGGAATAATACGTTTTTCAACATTTTTTTTAATTCATATTTTTAATAGGTTATTTAGTATTTTTTTAAATGAAATCTACTTTTAAGTGAAACTAACTGTATTTTCCTTTTACAGCCAATAATTTAGCATTATGTGAAGAAATGTATAATATATTTTTATTGGAATTACGAGGTATTTCGTATTTCAGGAATTTTTATGCATTTTATTACACGTTTAATTTTATACCATAATCTCACGATGATTGTTACTTACATCAAAATTATAAATTAAAATTCTACGCATTATTACGTGATAGAAGGCCTTTTAATTTATTAAGATGCAGAAAGGAATACGGCAAACAAAATCTTTAGTACCAGTATCATATCTAATTTCATTAGATACCTTTACATATTTCAAGGTAACTTTAAAATTTATATTTCAAACGCTATTTTAAAAGTTTTTACATTCTCAAAATTCAACAATTAATTTTTTTTTCATTTAAATTTCTTTAATAACTTCTATCTCTCTGGTGTTTCAACAAAAATTATTTCTCTGTAAGTTACTACAAATTTATGAGTAAGTTAGGTAAAAACGTTAAGATTTTATGCCTTTTATATATCATTGTAACGTAATGTATGTGTTATACTTTAGTATCCTACAATATCTGAATGAAATAATTTAGAAATATTTCAGTACTCACTGTACTGTAATGTAATATGAATTCGAACAAAAATTAATAATTCATGCATCTGTAAAAATTCTTGCGTTAGTTAGTGGTCGCCCATTATATAAGCTAACAATTATTTTTTGTATTGATGTTGTATCTGTATGTGTTATTACTGATTCTGGTATCTATTGTCACTGTCACACCCATGTTACTTCACTGATATCCATGTGTTGCCTATCCTTGTCTTCAATTACTTGAATGCACCACAACCACAGCACTACAGCATCTAGGTATCCTTAAAGGGCACCAACACTCCACACCGAACTCCACTAACCACACTGCCACACTACACACGCAGAAATGACTCCTACAGTCATTTGAGGCCCAGCTTCTTTACTTCCAGGCCTCTTCTCTCCTACCTAATCTTCCAAGTGAGAGGAGGAGGAGGTGTGGCATGATGTCATATTTCCCCTTCCCTTCTAACTTCCCCTCTCTGTCTTCCTTCCTCCATTCCTCGACTCTCTTTCCCCCACGCAGACTGTCTCATCACAGGAACATTGCTTTGGTCTCGGTCTGTGCTTGAAACTCTGCCAATTTAATGATCCATCAACTGAAATCATCGTGGAAGAATTAGCATAACAGATTAATTTTATAACCTGGACTAAAGCGAAAAATATTTATTACGCATAGGGACATGATATTCATTAATCTTATACAGGGTGATTAAGAAAAACGGTTCTAGGTTTTGCGAGCAAATTATCTATTATCTCGAAGACACATTGGATATTCAGCCCATGTACGCTGTAACTTACGACTTAATGCGCCCACCTTCATAATTTATAATTTTCTCCTGCTTTGCCCATCTGAAGTCTTGTGGTTCTACGAGACGTTGCCGTTTAGAGATATCTACGGGCTCAATCAGTTGTTGACTAGCAAAGATATATATTCCCAAAAGACTGGAATTGGTGAGGTGAGAAACAAGTGCTTGTTAATTTTATTTTTAACCTTCTCAGTTAAGGCTTTACATGTTCCAAATTTACAAAACAGAATCACTGGTTTTAATTCCCTTCCAAAGAAAGCCATGACAAGGATTTTGTCATTTCTAAAAATACATTGCTCTCAGAGGTGTTTCATATCATATATCATATCATATCACATCATAATCATGATCATATCATATCATTTAATTCAGTTAAATCACAATTGAATTTCTGAAAGGGCCTTAGTCCATTTTTTGCTAAATTCAGTTAAGAACTCTATTGCATTCGTCTCACTTGAATACATATTTCTGTTGAGAAAGGGCATTATTCCATGCATTTATTAAGATGTAAGCAAGCTACACAATATCCATAGCACTTTTAAAAGAGCACTATTCCTGGAAAAGGCCATTTTTTATGGAGACTGATAGCTCTTGTAATTTCGGAATAAGGCCCATTTCAGAAATGACTGATTCAATTGTACAACAGTACACGGATATTGGCCAAGTTTAAGCCACTTATGGACTGAAAGTATTTTTAAAATCAATAAAAATATTCCTAGTGAACATAGACCTAAAAACAAATGCCTATCGAGGTACAAGGTCTCTAATGATCTTATTACATAACCATCTGGTTTCCATTCATTCCTTTATCAGCCCATTGCTATAAAGCAAAACAAATTTTTTAAGACATTATTGATTACTAGCGAATTTTCTAACAAGTATTCTTATTTTGTTCATATAATGTTTTCAGTACTACATTAATTTGTGCACAATATTAAATTATATAAAACTCTTTTAATACTCCAAAAATTGGAGGAAAAAGGGAGAAAAAATAGAAGAACGAAGTTCGGAGATCATGCAGGCTAATTAATTGGAGGTCAACAATCCTTCTAATGATCATCAAAATACTGGATTAAATTTTGTCTGACGGGAAGGAAGGGCATAGTTCTCCCAACCTAGAGAGCAATAGTTGTGCGACCTACAGAGTATTCGAGCTAAGATGTCCACTGACTATCAGTGGCCGCACATCCTCTGCATGCTATACAAGTCGTCTGTCTCCCGAAAAACAGTAACCGTAATTTGCGGCAAAATAAAACTCATAATACTGAAATAAATGGCTTACTTTATTGCAGTAATTGCTGGAAATGGTGAACTTCTGCATTGAATGTTAAATGTTATGTTTTATTTAACGACGCTCGCAACTGCAGAGGTTATATCAGCGTCGCCAGATGTGCCGGAATTTTGTCCCGCAGGAGTTCTTTTACATGCCAGTAAATCTACTGATATGAGCCTGTCGCATTTAAGCACACTTAAATGCCATCGACCTGGCCTGGGATTGAACCCGAAACCTTGGGCATAGAAGGCCAGCACTATACCAACTCGCCAACCAGGTCGACTTTCTGCATTGAAGCATGCTTGATATTACTTCAGCACTTTCCCGGATACTTTCTGTAGTTCATTTTCACTTATGTGATGCACTACTCAAGTTTTGAACGGTTTTAACTTCAACAATTTAGTGGCGTGTTGAACTGAGGCTTTTGACACCCTTACTAACTTCCTGGGCTATTCTGCGCAAATATTTCTGAGGACTTCGTTCTAATCGAAAACCTATTTCATGTAATGTTTCCTCAGTTAAGAGCCGTTTATTCACTTGACGCTTTTAATTTTGAACTCAGCCTGTCTCGTTAAATATATTTTCGAGTCTGTATATTGTTTTCTTATTTGGTACAGAACCATTGGAGGAACGACGTCTGAATTTACGGCAACACGTTCTCCACGTATATTTCCCGAAAGTCTTGCATATAAAAATGCGTTTAAGTAATTGGTTAACTAGCGGACTTACTCGTGTTAATTATGCAAGTCTGTGCGGCTTACAGCTGTTTTGGTGCTTCATCACACCATCCTCAGAGCCTACTAGATCTCGGCGTCATCTCGAACTTCTCTGCCTGTTGTGTGGGTGCGTTTGATTGTTGAAAAGTGGAGTCAAATAGTGTGTGTGTACTGTGAGATGACGTCGAGATCTAGTAGGCTCTGAGGATGGTGTGATGAAGCACCGAAACAGCTGTAAGCCGCACAGACTTACATAATTAACACGAGTAAGTCCGCTAGTTAGTCAATTACTTATATCCAAGTGTTAAAAGTAGTTTACGCAAGATTCAAAATGGAAAAATGCGTTGTTCTATACTGTGCATCACAATACAAACGCGCACAACAGAGACGCACTAAATATTGACTTGAGAGCCGTGGGAATCTGCCGTAACTAGCGAGAAGCATAACACTGGGATTTGCATCATTCCCGCCGGCAACTAGTTTTCATGGTAATGGAGGAACACACTGTATATGCACTGAATTTTTTTTATTGTTAATTTTTTCTTCCCTTAAAGTGTGTAATTGTATCTTACTCTTTTATTACAATAAATAATTATTTTAATTACCGGTACTTCATAGTACATATAATGAGAAATGTTTGTTTTAATTACCTACTCATTATCTTGATTAATACTATCTGTCCTCAAAAATATCTAACCATTTTCTGCCACTTTGTATGGCAGAGATTAATAATTTTGCTTCCATTTTTATAACAGGCTTACAGATGAAATCAATTTGCTTTAATTAAAACTAATTACCGGTACAGCAATGTTCAACTGTACGTTCAATGGCCTCATTAAAATCGTTCATTCCTTGTAGTTTGAAGTGTAATGAACACCGTATAAAGGAGCAAGAACCTCTCATGACCTACATAGAGTGGACCAGTCTCCCATGACTGTGTGCATGTAGCAACTAATGTTGCTGACCTTGTTATTTGTGGGAATCTCACCACAGAAAAGTGCGCGTTAAGATTCAACTCTTATCATATAATCCTTTCCACATACTACGCACATTTTATGCAAAAGTTACTTCTCATATAAATTGAAAATAGTTATTTTGACGATCATCCAGTCCAAGAAATAAATGTATTTAATCATGTCATTTTTCACTGGCCGCATGTGGATGTTATTAATATTCACACTTCTAGTAAGTACACGCCATATATTGTAGCCTTTACTGAATAAAATTTCCTGCATTGGCAAAGGTTACCAAGTATTCCTTTATACACTCATTGTGTGTGAAAAGTGATATTTAATTAGTTAAGGAATTAAATTTTCTCAAGTGATCTGCTTAAAAAAATTATGCTCATTTCATGAATGTATGAGAGACGATAGTAATGTTTATCTTTCTAGATATTCACTGCATTTTGCTTATTATTATATATTTCGTACTAAGTATATGATTATGTCTCGTGACCAGAATATTGTACGAAATGGAACTATAAAAATTGGAGGTTTATCTCTCGAAGAGGTGGAAAAATTCAGATATCTTGGAGCAACAGTAACAAATATAAATGACACTCGGGAGGAAATTAAACGCAGAATAAATATGGGAAATGCGTGTTATTATTCGATTGAGAAGCTTTTGTCATCTAGTCTTCTGTCAAAAAATCTGAAAGTTAGAATTTATAAAACAGTTATATTACCAGTTGTTCTGTATGGCTGTGAAACTTGGACTCTCACTTTGAGAGAGGAACAGAGATTAAGGATGTTTGAGAATAAGGTTCGTAGGAAAATATTTGGGGCTAAGAGGGATGAAGTTACAGGAGAATGGAGAAAGTTACACAACACAGAGCTGCACGCATTGTATCCTTCACCTGACATAATTAGAAACATTAAATCCAGACGTTTGAGATGGGCAGGGCATGTAGCGCGTATGGGCGAATTCAGAAATGCATATAGAGTGTTAGTTGGGAGGCCAGAGGGAAAAAGACCTTTAGGGAGGCCGTGACGCAGATTGGAAGATGATATTAAAATGGATTTGAGGGAGGTGGGATATGATGATAGAGAATGGATTAATCTTGCTCAGGATAGGGACCAATGGCAGGCTTATGTGAGGGCGGCAATGAACCTCCAGGTTCCTTAAAAGCCAGTAAGTAAGTAAGTAAGGAATTAAATTTTCTCAAGTGATCTGCTTAAAAAATTATGCCCATTTCACGAATGTATGAGAGACGATAGTAATGTTTATCTTTCTAGATATCCACTGCATTTTGCTTATTATTATATATTTCGTATCTTTTCTCAGTTAGAGTCTCTAGATTTTATTGTTGTATTTGACTTTTTATCCATTTCTTGACTTATCGTAATATTCTGTTTCAATTTTAGTGTATTGAAATTTTTAGTCCTTTTTGATTAGCAATCCACTCTGCTCGTATCTAAATAAATAAACGACAAGACACGCAAATCATCTGTTTCACTTAGTAGATCATTAACTGCAACTGTAGTAGCAATAACAGGTCAATATATGAAGGGTTTCTTGTAAAGTTATGTTTCTTCCCTATGCTTTTAGTCCAAAAAGACAAGCTGTTTGAGTCATTTCTCGGAAGTGTAGTTGGCAGCTTTCTTACACTTAATGTTCCGGTAATGAACATCAAGGATATCAAAGCATTTGAGTGTTTACTGTTCACATATATTACTATGCTCTTTAATTCTTGGAAGCTTCAAGAAGGGAAAAAGACTCTTGCTGCTGCAAGTGTAGCTTGCCAGTTTATAGCACAGTACCGGTACGGTACAGAAATATCTCGGTTAATGCACCTTCACCTACTGAATGTAACTGAATGAAACACCTGAAAATTTGATATTAACATGAAAAGCAGTATCAAAATGCTTTCTTTTGAAAGCTCTCTTGTTTGTAGATGTAGATATTCTTTCTATGTAGGTTTTCTTTGCATACAATTCTGTGTGCCAGGATAATATAGCGTATGCAGTGTTCACTCACTTGTGACGTTCTCACGAATGGGACAGCAGTTCAACTCTTGGCAAATAGTGTGATTTTTTTTGTTGACTGGGTGGCTGAAATATGTTTTCTCTAAACACTTGGGTTTTTCCTGATGTCTCATGTCGTCATTGTTCCATCCTGTTTTTTTTTTTTTTATTCTCTTAATCAATTCCGAATAGTCTCCACAGTTTAAGAAAGTAGTTAAATGTCAGTAAGTTACCTACCTTATATTATCTAATCTTAAATTATCTTACCTAATATTACACTGCCTTACCTTACATTACCGGTACATTATATTAATCGTTGTGTGTGTGTGTGTGTGTATATGTATATATATATATATATATATATATATATATATATATATACCGGTATATAATACATTATATATAGTACAGATATATTTATTTGAATAATAGAGAACAATTAAAGGAATAAAAAATCCCTTATGTATTTTGGTGTATCTATTTCAACGATTTTGATGCCATATAGTGACGAAAAGTAACATTTTCTTATTATACATTCATTGTTAAAATTACTTGATCTAATCCCATCTATTACCTCAAGTTGTCAACGAATTTTTCTGCACTCTGTAAAATTAAACATAAATGGACCCTCTTTATATGCCATGAAGGTACATGGAGGGCATGACGGTAGAACTCCATGTTTTCATGATCTCGGCAGTAGAATGAGATGGTGTGATTGGCACCACAGTCTGACTACATTTTATCGCCACAAGATACCCAGTACTCAATTTGGTAGGAAGCTAAATGAATCCCAGTGCCGTTCTGAAAGCTTTGGCACATGGAATTGCACGCAGGACCTTTCAGTCTGTAGCCAGTTGGAGTAAAGTGTTTAGATAACGTTTTATTACTATTATTATTATTATTATTATTATTATTATTATTATTACTACTACTACTACTACTACTACTACTACTACTACTACTACTACTACTCTACTACTACTACTACTACTACTACTACATTAAGTTGAGGAATACAAAATTTCTGGATTGAAGTTAATTACAATAAAACACAGTATTTATCATTGAAGATCAATGTTGTTGAAGCTGAAGATTGAAAATGAGGAAATATACTGGTACATCTCGATGACACAACTTTTAACACTATATCACTTCGGAATATGTATGATATGTCTTTCTTGTGTTAAATTCTATCATACCTGGTTAACATGTTTTGGTCTGTTATGGACCTTCTTCAGAAGACCGAAACATGTTAACCAGGTACGATAGAATTTAACACAAGAAAGACCATATAATACATAATCCGAAATGAGGAAATTATGACAGTAAATTCAATATTTATTATCATTATTGAAGGCCGATGGAACAAGTACATCTGAAATACAAAAAAGAGTGAGTGAAGGAAGAAAATTAATTGGAATGCTAAATTCGGTACTATGGAGTAGAAACATTTTGAACAGAACAAAACTGCTTATTTATAGCTCATTCGTACTAAGTATTGCAGAAAGCAACGGGAAGCTACTGCATTTATCTTTCCCAAGAAAAACTTCAAACATGGCATGATGGAAGCTGTGTTGGAAAGTGTGGGTGAAGAACGAATGATGCTGAAATTGATCAGGAAGAGAAAATGGAATTGGCTGGTTCACTGGCTGAGAAGAAACTGCCTACTGAAGGCTGCACTGGAAGAAATGATGAACGGGAAAGAGTCTGGGGTAGAAGATATCAGATGATAGACGCCATTAAGATATATGGATCATATGCTGAGGCTAATAGGAAGGCTGAAAATAGTAAAGCTTGGAGAATGCTGGGCTTGCAGTGAAAGACCTGCCCTTGGGCAGAAAACAATGAATGAATGACGTACCGGTACTAAGTATAATGCTATATGGAGTGAACATTAAACAGAGAGAGAAAGAAAATAGCTATTAGTAATCGAAATGGATTTCGGGGGGAGGCTCCCTCGAAAATCAAGGAGGGATGAAGTTAGAAATACAAGAAATTAAAGAAATTATGGATTTAAAAATATATATATCTTAAGAGATGATAGAAGAAATAATAATAAAATGGTTTGGACATCTGGAGAAGATGACAAGTGATATAATACCAAAGATGTTGCTAGAGTGGGAAGCAGAGGATCAGAAGATGAGGAAGAGGGTTAACCGAAGAAGACATGGAGGATAAGAACTTATGCGAAAATAGAATTGCTAAGGGGTTGCAGGAAAACTAATGTACTATAAAAAAACTTACCTGCTTGACTAGTTTCAAAGTCTTGTGCTGCATTGTCCAAAGCCTAGTGGAGATCCCACGCTATCTTCTGGTTTCCTGATTGCGCGAATCTCCACTAGGCTTGGACAATGAAGCACAAGACTTCGAAATTAGTCAAGCAAGGTAAATCCTAAATATTAAACACAGTAAAGATGTTGGAAATTTAGTTAGTGATATATAAGTGTTTTACTTTTTAACTTTGCTCTAGAGTATGCCATTAGGAAAGTCCAGGATAACAGAGAGGGTTTGGAATTGAACGGGTTACATCAGCTGCTTGTCTATGCGGATGACGTGAATATGGTAGGAGAAAATCCACAAACGATTAGGGAAAACACGGGAATTTTACTTGAAGCAAGTAAAGAGATAGGTTTGGAAGTAAATCCCGAAAAGACAAAGTATATGATTATGTCTCGTGACGAGAATATTGTACGAAATGTAAATATAAAATTTGCAAATTTATCTTTTGAAGAGGTGGAGAATTTCAAATATCTGGGAGCAACAGTAACAAATATAAATGATACTCGGGAGGAAATTAAGCACAGAATAAATATGGGAAATGCCTGTTATTATTCGGTTGAGAAACTTTTATCATCCAGTCTGCTGTCGAAAAAGCTGAAAGTTAGAATTTGTAAAACAGTTATATTGCTGGTTGTTCTGTATGGTTGTGAAACTTGGACTCTCACTCTGAGAGAGGAACATAGGTTAAGGGTGTTTGAGAATAAGGTGCTTAGGAAAATATTTGGGGCTAAGAGGGATGAAGTTACAGGAGAATGGAGAAAGTTACACAACACAGAACTGCACGCATTGTATTCTTCACCTGACATAATTAGGAACATTAAATCCAGACATTTGAGATGGGCAGGGCATGTAGCACGTATGGGCGAATCCAGAAATGCATATAGAGTGTTAGTTGGGAGACCGGAGGGAAAAAGACCTTTAGGGAGGCCGAGACGTAGATGGGAAGATAATATTAAAATGGATTTGAGGGAGGTGGGATATGATGGTAGAGAATGGATTAATCTTGCTCAGGATAGGGACCAATGGCGGGCTTATGTGAGGGCGGCAATGAACCTCCGGGTTCCTTAAAAGCCAGTAAGTAAGTAAGATATATAAGTGTTAAAAGTGTATATAGAAAAATGAATAAATTTTTACTTAAATATTAGATAAAAATTATATACCAAATACATGTGCGTTAAGGTATTGTAAGCAATCTTTAATTAGGGACTGAAATTAATGATTGAAGCTCTCTCGTTCGTGGACAGATTTATTTTATACCTTAACTCTACTGCACTGGAATGCAGCTATGTAAGTTACGGTATATGCTTTATTTTATATAAACTCATTTTTCTTGAGCAAACTGAACTGAACTTTTACTGTGTTTACTTACTTACTTACTTACTTACTTACTTACAAATGGCTTTTACACTTTTACTGTGTTTAAAGTTATAAAACAATAGTTAATTCTGACTTAATCAACCCAAGTCTGTAATAAAATAGCCCATTTTAATTAACATACTTGACACTTTCTGACCCTCTTCAATTGCTCCTCATTACTTTGAAGTTAAATTGAGATAATTATGTCGTGCATTACAATTTAAAAGTCTAAAATGCAAAGTACTTCCTCAGACAGGTCATTAACAGTAAATTACAGCTCTTGGAATGAGAAATAAAGTTCACAGACTGAATGGAACCTTTCAGCAAGAGCTTGTTTACACAGTGTCCACCCACCAAGCCAATAGACGGTTTATTTTTATAGCAGCTGGACTCATAAATGTAACCATCTGCTGTACATGGAGTCCCCACAGTGGGGAGACCCATGCAGAGAAAATTGTGCTGCTACACTCTTTCTCTTATTGCAATGCACTGTCTACCAAAACAAAACTCTGTCCTCTGCAAACTCAGATGCCAAGCGGTGTCGTTTCTGGCTACATATCCAGTGCATCTGGGATCGATTATTGGCAGTGAACGAGAGATTATCTCTCTCCCATAGAAACTAGATTTATGTTCCTTACCTCCTGGGTACCGTAAAATGGGGTAACTTTGCATCATTTTCTAGTTAAAAATTTGTTTTCAGTCTATATGTAGTCTTTAAATGTCTAATTTTGAGATGGGCATTTATTTTATACGTTCTAGGAATATGCAGGAATGTATTTAGCCAGTCATATCTTCAAAAGTAAATGTCTTTTGAAATTTATAATCTGCCAAAAATTGGTGCAAAGTTACCCATAGTGAAATTAAACGCAGAATAAATATGGGAAATGCCTGTTATTATTCGGTTGAGAAGCTTTTGCCATCCAGTCTGCTGTCAAAAAATCTGAAAGTTAGAATTTATGAAACAGTTATATTACCAGTTGTTCTGTATGGCTGTGAAACTTGGACTCTCACTTTGAGAGAGGAACAGAGATTGAGGGTTTTTGAGAATAAGGTGCTTAGGAAAATATTTGGGGCTAAAAGGGATGAAGTTGCAGGAGAATGGAGAAAGTTACACAACGCAGAGCTGCACGCATTGTATCCTTCACCTGACATAATTAGGAACATTAAATCCAGGCGTTTGAGATGGGCAGGGAATGTAGCACGTATGGGCGAATCCAGAAATGCATATAGAGTGTTAGTTGGGAGGCCAGAGGGGAAAATACCTTTGGGGAGGTCGAGACGTAGATGGGAACATAATATTAAAATGGATTTGAGGGAGGTGGGATATGATGGTAGGGACTGGATTAATCTTGCTCAGGATAGGGACCAATGGCGGGCTTATGTGAGGGTGGCAATGAACCTCCGGGTTCCTTAAAAGCCAGTAAGTTACCCATAGTTGGGGGTTACTTTGCACTGCCAGAGTTTTAAGAGGGGTGGTGCAAAGTTTGCCACTGCTGGTGTTACATTGCACCATACACGTGTTAATGAAAATATAATGTATCAGGAACAGAAAAAATGGAAACACAGATTCAAAAACTGCTATAAGTAGTAACACGGACAAAACTTTTTTGAAAAAACTACACAAAATTTCAATATAAGTGATCACATTCTTCTAAAATGTTGTTTCAAAAAAATATTTTCAGTTCTTTCGAATGACAAGTCGAGATAACAGCACGTGAATAACTGTAAAAAATTATACGTATTATTTTGTGTCAAGTTCTGGAATGGAATATAACCAAGCCCTTTCTTGATACTTTCTTGGGCGGATTTATTCTCCCAATTACATCCTCCCATTCATATTCCATAATATCCTCCCTTTCAGTTCATTTGCAGGATTTGAATGATTTTGTCACTGCCTTGATGACAGCACTGTTTGTTTTTATTCCCTGGTACCTGTCCAAGCCGAACCAATTGCTGACATCTTTTGGAGCACTTCATTTGGAACTTTGTCCCTCAGTGTAAAGCCTAGTATCCTTCTCAACATTTTCCTTTGGCATATTTAGAGATTATTACCAAGTTTGGCAGTGAGAGACCATGTATGACTTTAATATGTAAACAAATTCAAGTACTGGTAATTTAGCTGTAATACAAAGTGTGAATTATAGTAAGCGCTTTTGAACTTCATTGAAGGTCCTGAAATGAAAATAATGCAATTAAAATTTGAAAAATCTTCGTTTGTGTTATGGTGCAAAGTAATCCCAATTTAGCCTCAAATTCGCCTTGATTAGAAAATTATTCTGCAACACCATTTGCCGACAAAACACCTGCACCCATTTGCCGACAAAACAGCTGCACAAGCGAAACTAGAAAGTCTAAATGGATGAATAAGGAACAAATACACGTATAACTTATCTTGAGATTGTGCACACCATCTGTGTTGAAAGGTAATTAATTTGATCTATATTTCAATCAAATTATGCACACATTCTGTTGTTAAAGTCTAGAAATATCATAAACAAATCCTGTGACCACGAACAGTGGAAAAATACTGTACACAAATACCATCTATTGGTGGAAGTGATGAACAGATAAATTTGGTTCACGTAAACACCCCTAGACCTATATAAAAAGTTTTTCATAGATGGTGCAAAGTTACCCCTGCAGGTGCAAAGTTACTCCGTTTTACGGTATCCTATATTTGTTAAGATGGTGGCCTTGCGCCATGTTGATCACATAATCAAAGAGTCCTGCTACATTTATCGACAGTGGTCTAGTAGATACCATGCTAATCATTAGATTCGAAGTTCGTTGGTTGAAATCTGCCTAAGGATGATAATTTTAAAGGACGAGAAAATCCTTAACATGGCTTCCTCTGAGAGAGAAGTGAAGCTGGGAGGCCTGTGTCGTAGGTTTACAGCACGTAAAAGAATCTTGCTCCTGATAGAAGGCTCTAGACAAATTTATCGGCTATTTCTCCCCTACATTGAATTTCGATGCTGAATCTGTGGCGAATCCTCGGCCTCATCTCACTACATCTCGCCAAAAAATTGTAATCTTGTAAAATTTTGACTTGTTTCACATCTTAAAGCTTCATTGTTAATGTAAGATCTGTGGAATACAATAAATGAAATGAAAAATGAAATCATCTCTCTGCACTTCTGAAAAGATCGTTAAATAAAATAGGCCTCTACTAGTACTACTACTACTACTACTACTACTACTACTACTACTACTACTACTACTACTACTACTACTACTACTACTGCTACTGCTACTACACATAGTAATGTCAAATATTGGTTTGTAATCTTCAGAAGAGTGTGATCTATGGGAAGAAAAAGGAAGAAGAATGAGAAGATGATCATGATCTTCGACATGCAGAAATACTTAGTTCTTGCATCACCTTATGAAGTATTTAGGCCTATAAGCTTGAAATCAACTATGTTATGCCTTTCATTTATTTGACTTTACCAATATGTTTTTAGTATTCTCTTCTTTCTCTTTTTCCCACTCGCTCCTAGGTTCATGTCATTTTTACTTTCTCTGTGTTAAGATTGTTAGTTGAATTACTGGATGTTAAATATCCATATAACAATATTGTCATTTAATTTCATCATAATTTATTTTACAGTGTTTAAGCAAAAGGGGCGCACTGTGGTGTCGAGGTTAAGGCGTAACATTGAGATTTGAGTATGCTGTCATCATAAGTTAGTGCTCTGCCTAGCTACCAACATGTTTTCAGATCTTATCTTGTACATTATTATTCTAAACTTTAGATGCTTAGAAATCATTTGATATTTATCAAAATAACGATGATACAAACTATTTCGTTCTCAAAAGAATGGGGCTTAATGTCGCGATACCGGTACCGGTACACATTTTCAATTGTTTCATATTGGTTCCTTTATCAGCATTTATTTCTAAATGTAGGCTAACAAAATCATCAAAGTCACCGAATAATTATTTAATAATAGTTTTGTCTCTGCAGACACCATTCGTTCTCATTCAGTGTTATTGTTAATGCAGTAAAGAATTTGTCAATACCCAAGAAGATTCAGAAGTGAAAATAGTTTGAAGTGTAGACCTTGAATAACAAAATTCTACACTCTCTGATGAATGTTTCAGTCAGTCTTCACAAGTCATGTCAGCAAGCATGACTTGTTTCTCCACAGATAGAGTGTTAGTTGTACATTATCACATTGAAAATCGTTCTTTATTCATGAGTTTTCTGTATTTGATAGGCAAGTAATCTCTGGAGATAGTTGCGAAATCACGCAGGTGCTGAATTATACTTTTAACTTCTTAAATGCCACTCTTTGTTAATGAACTCTGTACATGTCTCCAGTTTTTTTAATATTACTGAGGCTACCACCTTCAATTTAGAATGATCATAACCATAAATTTTTGTGACTGGCTCAATTTATCTGCAAGCTGAAAGCTTTTGTTGATAGTGCTGAAGTATGCCAGGCATTCACTAAGAAGAATACCATACACAACTGCTGGAAATTTGTTCAACTGACTATAAGACATGAATAATTTCAAGAGAAAAATTGTTCTGTGGCCGGGTATCGATCCCGGGACCTCTGGTTGAACGTACCAGTGCTCTACCAACTGAGATACCCAGGAACTCCACCTGACAAAGTCTTAATTTTTCCCTTTATATTCTCACAACTTGAGTGTGTTGACAAGATGCCAGAGACCCACATCGAGTGCACACAAACTCTATGTGACATGGAATTGTGGTTGCTGTTAACGTACCTACAGTAACGTATATATTATGCAAGTCTAGTTTTTTCAGGTAAAGCTCCCTGTGAAGCAGACTTGAATAATTTCAAGGGAAAATTGTTCTGGGGCTGGGTATCGATCCTGGAACCTCTGGTTGAACGTACCAGCGCTCTACCAACTGAGCTACCCAGGAACTCCACCCAACACCGTCTTAATTTTTCCCCTGAAATTATTCAAGTCTGCTTCACAAGGAGCTTTACCTGAAAAACAGACTTGCATGACTATAAGATAATTTTTGAATTTATAAGAAGAATTTATACTTCATCAATTGCTTAAGTTTTTTTTTTTCTTGAACAATGTCTCACATACGCTGCGATGGGATTACGTGGACACCTGGGGTCCATAGCCCAACAATAATTGGAAACCACTGCTATATATGAATGCCATTAAAGTAATAGAAACTTCTAGTGAATGTCACTACAAATCTTTCCAGAACTATTTATTCCGTATAGTTGACGTCCTTGAACTGTTGTTGCGTATTTCATAAAATCCATGGTAAAGGTCCGTGTAGAGCTTATTGGACTGCCAAAATGTTAAATAAATTGATGATACTATTTTTTGTGTAGGAGGAGAAGGTGTAGGAAGTTTTCTAAGCGGAGGTGTTTGTGTAGGATTAGTTCTCTTAGCTCCATAGTGAGAAAATTATGTATCTTACTTGTGTAAACAGGTCTCCATTCAGTGTAAACAATTGAGTCACGGATGAGAAAAGCACTCCATTCCTTACAGTCATAGCCAAAGTTATTTGGTTTTCACCTTCTGTTTTTCTTTGCTTACTTTTCTTCCATTTTTGACCTGAAAAAATACATTTAATCACATTTATACAGTGCAAATATTCGTTTAGGATGGTGGTGACGAAGACATGGAGTATGATGATATTGATAATAAAAACTGTTTGTAATGAACAAACTCTTAATCTTACCAGTTGTCATGCAATTATGAGTTCTTACCAGTGATTGCACACAGGTCTTCAATTCTGAATATGAATAAAAGTAAATTCAAGATATAAAAATCATAGACCTTTATAACCACAGAAAGCCTGGTTTATTCACTCAGGATATAAAAATATCGGTGTTAGTAGTAGTGTAGTAGTGGTGGTGGTGGTGATGGTGGTAGCAGTAATAGTAGTATAGTAGTAGTAGTAATTTAGTAGAAATAATAAATTATTTAAAATTCTCCTCATCCAGTCTCTGTTCATACAAAATTCAGTAAAATCCTTAGTAGTGGGAATAATTTTGTTTACCGGTAATTTATTTTCTATTAGAAAGTGAGTGTTTATAATAATAATAATAATAATAATAATAATAATAATAATAATAATAATATAATTTATAAAACAGCTATATTACCGGTTGTTCTATATGGTTGTGAAGCTTGGACTCTCACTTTGAGAGAGGAACAGAGATTAAGGATGTTTGACAATAAGGTTCTTAGGAAAATATTTGGGGCTAAGAGGGATGAAGTTACAGGAGAATGGAGAAAGTTACACAACGCAGAGCTGCACGCATTGTATTCTTCACCTGACATAATTAGGAACATTAAATCCAGACGCTTGAGATGGGCAGGGCATGTAGCACGTATGGGCGAATCCAGAAATGCATATAGAGTGTTAGTTGGGAGGCCAGAGGGAAAAAGATCTTTGGGGAGGCCGAGACGTAGATGGGAAGATAATATTAAAATGGATTTGAGGTGGGATATGATGGTAGAGACTGGATTAATCTTGCTCAGGATAGGGATCAATGGCGGGCTTATGTAAGGGCGGCAATGAACCTCCGGGTTCCTTAAAAGCCAATAAGTAAGTAAGTAATAATAATAATAATAATAATAATAATAATATTAATATTAATAATAATATTTATTTGTCAGAAACCATTACCGGTATACAAACCCTAGATATATCATCGTCAGATAACGGTATGGTTATATTAAATGTTAGTTTTATTCACTTTTCATGTAGCAGTCATATTCATAAAAAAATATAGTATCTATATTTTAAAAAGGTTGGAGATTATTGGTATATTAGCCTATTGAATGTCGTAGTTTGAAACACACAAAAATAAAGCATACTGGTAATTTAAAAAAAATGAACGAACAGTGAATTCAGTACATGCATTCTTGCGAAATCATAAGCAAGGAATAAGTTAGTACGTACATTTTAGTCTAAGAAATAGTAATTTCATGAATTATCGGAATTATTTGCTGCTACAGCTTTTGCAAAAGATTTTGGTTACTGGTAGTTTGTGTATTGTATTTTACATTCACTGAAGTGACTTGTCAGGCTGTATATTTTAACCGCAAACACTAGACAGTCAAAAAGGTATTCGACTGTTTGGACACGCTCTTTACATAAGCAAAAATAACCACTTTCAACATTAGTGTTAAGTCATTAGAAGTACCTAACTTACAAAATATGTCCCATGTTGTGATAGGAACTGACTGAAAACGTAATCAAGTTTTAAGCTTTTGCACTGACTTATGGGGAAGAACGGACATCTTATTGAATTTCCATTAGAGCTATTGATCCATTTTTCGTTTCACAGGTTTATTGTATATTCTTAAGTTTTCATGAAGGAAAGAGGACATGTACTGCATTTGAGTTGTAATGTCGAAGACACTGTGCCTTGAATAGCTGGTCTATTCTTTCATTCTCCATTACGTCCACACGTCCTTATACGCAAACTAGGTAGTTGTAAGTGATTTATTCCTGAAGAATATGATAATAGTATGAGCTAAAACTTAAGTTGGCCCTATTACAGGTCTTGAAGGCCAACAGGAGAGCAGAAGGCTCTCACCTTTGCAGACAATTGAACCGTTCAGAGCAAAAGTGGTGTAAGTCAAAATTGGGTAATGAGGTTTAAAGTAAATATTCTGTAAAATACAGTGCAAAGTATCAATTAATATGTCCTTCTTGCTATCCACTGACTACTAATAGTTCAAATAAATTGAATATTAATTGCTACTTTGCGCTGTATTTTACAGAATGTTTACTTTAACCCTGATTACCCATTTTTGACTTACACCACTTCTGCTCTGAATGGCTCAATTGATACCTATAAATTGCAGTAAGAATCTCAGTGCTACACACTCGACACCTTTACCCCCAAATAAGTATCTCTGATACTATTTTCTGTTAGGGACTGAGGGAATGCTAGGGCCATACTGCGGTGGAAAGATTGTATCAATGAATAAAATCCAAGAAGGCGGTATTCAACCTTCGACCTACTGGCTTGCAGTACAGTGTCTTAACCATGATGCTACCATACTCTCCCAAGGACAATGATGTCTGTATTATGTAATTAATGTAATGTAATTAATAAAAGAACCAAAATATTCCATGCTTTCGTCATCATCATTGTCTTCATCTTTTTTTTTTTTTTCCTTATCTATTTCCAACAGCAGTGACTACAGATGCGAAATCCCTAATGTTTGCGAGATAAAATTGTCACTATGCTAGCTGACAAGCTGAAGCAATTGTATTTATATACCGTATGTAATAAGTGTTATTACTTACTTACTTACAAATGGCTTTTAGAGAATCCGGAAGTTCATTGCCACCCTCACATAAGCCCACCATTGGTCCCTATCTGAGTGTTATTAGAAGAGTTAATTGAAATTGATCGTGAAAGACATTACAGTGTTACAGAGGCAGTGATACGAAGATAAATTTCATTAGCACAGAACTTCTTGCACTCTTAATAAAGACATATTGACTCTTTGGCGGCATTAATGTTTATATATATTATCTTAATGTACCAAAGTACATATGATATTTCCATGCAGATATTCTGCATCATCATACGATGGAAGAGTAATGGAACGGAGAAAAATTCTCTCCGGCGCCAGGTATCCGGTGTGGCTTAGTGGATAAAGCATCAGCACGTAGAGATGAAAAACCGGGTTCAAATCCCAGCGCCGGAGAGAATTTTTCTCCGTTCCATTACTCTTCCATCGTATGATGACGCAGAATATCTGCATGGAAATATCATATGTACTTCGGTACATTAAAATAATATATGATATGCGTAAGTCACTTCGTGATTTAAGACTGCGCTTATTCCGTCGGATCCCGGCCAACTAGTCACTCATAACGAGTACACCTCAGCACATGTGTGGACTTCAGTCCTATGTTCATAGACATCTACGACGTAGTGCAGAGGGTGGCCACTAGAGGGAACCCAAGAGTTGGAACAATCTGAGAGAATTCTGTCCGACGCTGGGGTGGGTATCCAGTGTGGCTTAGTGGATAAAGCATCAGCACGTAGAGCTGAAAACCCGGGTTCAAAATCCCGGCGCCGGAGATAATTTTTCTCCGTTCCATTACTTGGCATTAATGTTGTTAAACGAACGCTTAAGAAATTGCTGAGTCGTATTTGGTTTTTTGTAATATGTACAGGATTACTTTTATTATGAGTATGTATAGTTGAGCAAAGTGAAATAAACTGAAATTTTTTTAATGTACCGGTATTAATTCACACTTCAGTATCGAATTTGTAACTGTTGTACTAAGACATCACTTTTTATAAAAAGGAATATTGTTATAATATAATATATTAAGGGCGCAAATAGCCATAGTAGCTGATGTGCCCTTCGTAAACCCTACTACTACTACTACTACTACTACTACTACTACTACTACTACTACTACTACTACTATAATATATTTTATAAAATGTGTCCTGGCACAAGCTCTCCATAAACTTGACTGATTTAGTATTTTCATTTTTTACGATTTGTTGTTTTATTCATATATGATGGAACAGGAAAAATATTTTCCAGCAAAAATTTAGTCTGATGACAAGTACATTGAGCATAATCATAGACTTTGTAGTAATCCTAGAGTTTCCCAGTATCTTGAAGTTTCAGTTGTTCTGGAAAGTGATGTACTGTGTACTGGTACATAATTTCAGATGACTTCTGTCCATATGTTCCCGTTGGTTACAAGCTGAAATTTCTAGCAACAATTAGTTTCAGCATTTTTATGTACCGTACCAGTACTCTTCAATACTTAAAAAGTGTTTTCTGGCTGCTGTCTATCTAAACTCTAACGCAGTATTTCATGGAGTTTCAGAATTGTAATTCATCAGTTTTGCTTTATGTATTCCAAGTGCGGTAATTTTTTTGTAACTTACTCTATTTTCTAACTATTCATTGCACAAGAAGTAGACGAGAGAGATAGAGAGAGAGGCGAAACGATGTACAACTATTCAGTTGTAGCTGTAACTGAGAATATACTACTGGGTGTTCATTTCAAAGTGTGTCATGACGTCACTGTTGTTGGGTCACCGATTTGAAGCGAGTTTCAGCTTATATGTTAGAGAAGTTGCCTATTATTTAAGGCGTTCTTCAATCTGAACTTGAGAACGTGTACGGTATAACTTGAACGTCGTAGCAACAGATGGCGGTCTGTACGGTCTGTGTGCTACCATAACCTCTTTCGAACTGTGTTTTGCGCCGGCAAGTCGTATGCAGGGTATTTGTTATCATCGGTCGTGTACGGTAACATTCCACAACACAAATCAAATGCTCCGTGTCCATGTTGACCGTCGAAGTTAATGTCAACAAATACGTAGGTAATCGTCTTAACCCTCTCCCCATATCCCGACAGTACGTATTTCCAAACAGTTCACATTCCTGCCACTACCGGCGTTACCGTACGTATCGGTACGTACTCTTCAGAATGAACGCCATACTTGCTAGGCAACTTCTCTGCCTCTTAGGTTATACACCTCTGCGGAAGTGTAGGAAGATTGAATTCTCTAGGCTCAACGACTAGCCACATGATGGCATACAGCGAGCCATGACACATTTTGAACTGAACACCCAGTAGTAGTGATTTCTATAACGAGAAAGTAAATGCAAAATACCGTACTTTGTATGTGCTGTAATTATTGCAATTAAAGAACTTAACATTAAATCATTATTTCCACAGATGAAAGCGAATTCTTGTTTTATTTCTCAAGTTAAGTATTAAATATTGGCCACTGACATAGAACAGGCATTAGGTGCACTTGCCTGCTGACCCAAGCCTGCGCTTAGGGCATGGAGTCGATTCCCAGTTGAGCTGGTTATCTGTTTGAGTTTTCTCCGAGGTTTTCCCCAAATGTAAGGCGAATGTCAGGTAATCACATAGTGAATCCTCGGCCTCATCTCACTCTCACCAATTCCGTCGACGCTAAATAACCTAGTAGCTGATACACCGTCGTTAAATGACTGACAAGAAAAAATACTAAACTTTAGTCTGTATGTTATTTCTTAGTACCTGTAGCTTCTAAACTTTCTGTTCCCCCCACAACTTTAATAGAGGAAATAATAATAGAAACAAAGTTAATGCACACTTTGGCATTTAAATTACACTTATGTACTACCTACACTATATGTGATGCTCTTTTATGTAAAATTATTCATCAATCAGTCACTGTGGTTCATCAAACCTCAGAAGGTTATTGGCCTCAATCACAAGTTTCTCTTCTCTGTTATTCTTGGGTAATAATTTTATTTCTCTCATATGAAAATGTATCGAAGTAGTCTCTGGTTTGAGCCATTCCATATGATAAGAATTTGTTTTTACATCAGTAGACCTAAATATTGAATTGTAGGAAATAAATTAATTTTTACCTTTTCAGAAATGCAAGGTCATAATTATGACTGATTATTTTCACACACCAAGAATTCGAACAGTACAACTAATTTAATATTGCGATATTTTCCAGTGTCTGTATTTAAATGTGACCTTATAATGTCTGTGTTTGGAGTTGAACTAGAATATATTTATCTACGATTTTTATGCATCGTATGTATTTCATATTCTAGGTCTTGCTCATAATTCCCAGGGATTCTAGAATTTATTTGCTTTCTAGAGCATATCTATCCAAAAATCCCACAACACACATCCGATTTGTATGTACTGAACCTATAAAACCTTCAGTCTGGAATATCAAGATTCAATATGATATCCAATTTGTCATATCCATGTCCATTTATGTTGTGTTGTATTGTGATCGTCATATCTGCGTTGTGTTGTCCACCACGCTTAAGTGTTCTAAATAAATTCAATAGATACACAAGTAAGGTGTATCTTCAACTTTCAGGACAACATGGATTAGTGTATGAAACGCCAGTCTCAGACCACAAAGGCAGTGGTGTTGTAAGTCAAACAAAAGGTATGCCAGGATCTTCGAAAGGTGGAAAAGGACTTCCTTTCGCCCCTGATGGTGTTGGATCCACAGATGATGAAGTAAGCGAAGATGTTGGGGAAATTATAGTTCCTCGAGGAGATGAAACATTACCGTGGAGAAAAAGTCGTCGTCTTCCTCGCAGTAAAACTACTACACCATGGCGAACCAAGTCACGAGACAGATCATTGGAAAGCAAGCCAACTACAGAAGAAAGTATTGCTGGCACTCCCAAATCCGTCCTTCCGTGGACACAGGAAGATATTAAACTAAAGAAAGCTCCGAGAGAAAAGAAAGAACCCACGAAAGAACAGCTAGAAGAAGTTCAACTTAAACCAACAAAGAGAGAGAAGAAGGACATACCAAGAGAAAAGCTAGAGGATGTGGATCTTAAGCCAGTTAAGAGACTGCCAGGAGATCAAGAGGAGCCAGAAGGAATTGTTCTAAAACCATTCGAGAAAGAAAAGCCTCAGTCAGATGAATCAGATCGTATGAAACTGAAACCTTTCAAACAAGAGCCTAAAGAGGCACCTCAACCGTCTGAGAAGCCATCATTAAAGAGAATTCCTCAGAGAGAGGGTGGACAGAAAACAGACGATTCTTTTATTCAACGAACAGATCAAGAAGATACAACGTTGTTGGATTTAAAGAAAACTTTGGAAGAAATCGCTAGAAGACCACTTCGGCCACAGGACGAGGACATCACACCACAAGTTATTGAGGAAGTTAAGAAGCCACTGCCTTGGACACAGGAAGCAGTCAAACTCAAAAAAGCGCCTAGGGAAATCAAGGAACCTCAGAAAGAAAAACTGGAAACAGTACAGCTGAAACCCACAAAACATGACAAAAAGGAAATTCCGAAAGAAGGACTTGAACATGTGGATTTGAAACCTGTAACTACAGATAAAAAGGACGTGGACCAGCCAGATTCCATTACATTGAAACCAATCCCAAAAGAAGTAACAAAACAAGGCATAAAGGAGACTCCTCTGAAATCTGCACCAGATACCATCTCTAGAATAAAACACAGAGAAGAGGAGGATACAACATTACTCCAGGTTGATAGAACATTTGATGGCACTGTAAAATTTAGAAGAAAACCAGATCGTCCGGAGGAAGGTATAGACAGAAGAACAGAGGAAGAAGATTCTAGTTTCTTACAAGTGGATAAAACCCTTGAAGAAACTATGAAACAGGAAACGCCTGCTAGCTGGAGAAGATCTAGGGATAGGTCACGTGATTCAAAACCGAAGGAAGATGAAGAAGAAGAAATTAAAAAACCAGGCTCAGTTCCTTGGACCCAAGAATCTGTGAAGCTGAAGAGGACGCCAGTTCAAAGAAAAGAACCAGTAAAAGAAACACTTGAAGATGTGCAACTAAAACCGACGAAACGTGATCAAAGAGTAATTTCTAAGGAAGAATTGGAACATGTTGATTTACATCCAGTCAAGAAAAGTCCTCAAGAAGCTGAAAAACCTGAAGAAATTACTTTGCGTCCTGTTGGAAAGGAAACAATTGCTCCTCTAGAGACTGAAAAAGTTCCCCGGGCACCTGGTAGGTGGAAACCAGAGAAACCTGAGTTCCCAGGTAAGAAATCAGAAGAGACGCTTGAAAGGCGAACAGAAGAAGAAGATATTACCTTGCTTCATGTAGAAAAAACACAGGATACCACTCTAATTTCGAAAGAGAGTATTCAAAAAAGGAGAGAAGAGGAAGACTCAAGTTTTCTTAGTGTCGAGGAAAAAAGCAAGGAGCAAGTTACAACCTCTTGGAAGTCACAAGAAGATACAACTCGCAGGCTGCATAAAACTGAAATAGATGAGCAAGAAAAACAAATTCCTAAACAAGTTCCTTGGACTCAAGAAGCTGTTAAATTGAAGAAAGCTCCTAAAGAAAAGAAAGAACCCGAGAAAGAGAAATTAGAAGAGGTGCAACTCAAGCCAACAAAAAGAGAAAAGAAGGATATTGCAAAGGAAGAATTGGAACATGTTGAATTACAGCCTGTCAAGAAAACTCCACAAGAGCCTGATAAACCTGAAACTGTTACTTTACGTCCTGTTGAAAAAGATACTGTGATTCCTAAAGAAGCAGAGACTGTTCCTCTGAAGCCTGGCAAGATGACATCAGAGAAACCAAAATTATTAGATAGAAAGCCAGAACAATCCATTGTTAGAAGAACAGAAGAAGAAGATACTACTTTACTAGAAGTTGAAAGGACTCAGGATACAATTATTCAAGAAAAGAGCATTCAGAAAACGACAGAAGAAGAGGATTCCAATTTGCTCATTGTGGAGAAAACAAGCAAGGATCAAGTTACGGCGCGAAGAATATCAAAGACTCAGATTGAAGTGGAAGAAACAAAAACTCCTAAACAAGTTCCATGGACTCAAGAAGCTGTTATGTTAAAGAAAGCTCCTAGGCAGAAAATAGAACCCGAGAAAGAGAAATTAGAGGATGTGCAACTGAAACCCGTGAAAAGACCACAGAAAGACATTCCAAAAGAAGAACTGGAGCACGTTGATCTTCAGCCTGTTAAGAAAATTCCACAAGAAACTGATAAGCCTGAAATTGCTACTTTGCGCCCCGTTGAAAGGGATGCTGTGACTCCTAAGGAAGCAGAGACTGTTCCTTTGAAACCTGGCAAAATGAGAGAAAAGCCGAAATTAACAGATAAAAAATCAGAAGAGACTCTTTTAAGAAGATCAGAAGAAGAAGATACTACTTTGCTACAAGTTGAAAGGACAGAGGACACTACTTTACAGACAATGGAGAGTATTCAGAAAATGAGAGAGGAAGAAGATTCTAGTTTACTCATAATAGAGCAAGCAAGTAAGGATCAAATTACAACTACAAAGAAGACACAAGAAGATATTACCCGCAAGTCATCAAAAATCCTGTTTGAAGAAGAGCAAAGAAAAGTCTCCAAACAAGTGCCATGGACTCAAGAAGGTGTTGCACTTAAGAAAGTTCATCAGGAAAAGAGAGAAATACAAAAAGAGCATTTGGAAGAAGTGCAATTGAAACCAATTGAAAAGATCTCGAAGGAGGTTATCCCATCTGAAACAGAAAAAATAATCCTCAAAACTGTAGAAAAGGAGAAAACGGAAAAGAAGATGATTACAGAAAAACCAACAGAAGAAGACCAAACTTCTCAAGTTCCCTGGCAGGAACTGGAAGATACTACAACTATGCTCAGGAAGAAGGAGGAGGAGGAAAGAAAGAAACTCATGCCAGTGAAGTTGCCAGAACAAGAAAAAGAAAGGGAGGACAAACCTACAGTGAAATCAGAGCTTCCATGGCACAGAAAACAAAAACCTGATTTGGTACCTTCTCTCATTCCTGATAAAGAAATTCCAGAAGAAACCATACCTACTAATAAATCTGAAATATCATGGGCCGTTGATCAGAAGAAACCAGAAGAAGTCATTCCAAAACTGGTTGAGGATAAAGCTGAGTCACTCCCAGAGGAAAAACCACGTTTCCCATGGCGCCGAGGAAAGAAACCAGAAGAAAAGGCTCCAGAAACTGAACAAATTACTCTGAAACCAGTACGTAGAGATCAACCACAAGACGAAAAACCAAAGTTAGAAGAGGTAGTTTTAAAGCCTGTCCATAAAGACAGAATTCCAGAAATAGATCAAAATGAGGTAACACCTGTTGTGACGAGAGAAAAGAAGAAACCAGAAGAAAAGAAAGAAGAAATCCCAGAAAGATCTGAACTACCTTGGCGACGAGGAAAGAAACCTAAAGAAGAAGAGATTAAACCAGAGGAAATCACTCTTAAGCCTGTCCATAAGGATATTCCAAAGAAGGTTGAAGAGGAGGAAATAGTAAAATTGAAACCTGTTCCTAAACATAGACCACAGTCTCCACAACCAGAAGAAGTTATTTTGAAGCCTATTCCTAAGAAAGAGAAACCCATAGAAAAGAAAGAGGAAATTCCAGAGGTATCACTCAAGCCTGTTCCTGTTTCAGAAGCACCTTCGGAAGGCGAAAAACCTATCCTTTTACCAACTATGGTGAAAGAAGAGAAACCAGAAGAAGAAAAACCAACAGAGAAATCTGAACTTCCCTGGCGTCGTGGTAAGAAACCAAAGAAGGAAGTTCCTCAACCTGAAGAAGTAATTCTAAAACCAATACATAAAGATATTCCAAAAGAAACTGAAGAACAGGAGAAGGTACAGTTGAAGCCAGTTCCACGAGAAAGACCACAGTCTCCACAACCAGAAGAAGTAACATTGAAACCTATTCAGAGGAAGGAGAGACCTAAGGAGGTGCAAGAGAAGGAAGAAGTGACGTTGAAACCTGTGCCTAGAAGAGAAAAGCCCGAAGAAGAGAAGGAAGAGGTTAAGTTAAAACCAGTTCCAAAGAAAGAGAAACCAGAGGAAGAAAAAGAAAAAGAGGAAGTTGAAATTAAGCGAGCTCCAAGAAAGGAGAAGCCAGTCGAAGAAAAAGAAGAGGTTTCATTGAAACCAATTCCAAAGAAAGAAAAGCCTGTGGAAGAAAAGGAGGATGTTGAAATCAAGCGTGCACCAAGGAAACCAAAACCAGAAGAAGAAAAGGAAGAAATAAAATTGAAACCAATTCCAAGGAAAGAGAAACCAGAAGAAGAAAAACCAGAAGAAGTTACGTTGAAACCAATTCCAAGGAAAGATAAACCTGAAGAAGAAAAGGAAGAGGTGAAATTGAAACCAATTTCTAGGAAAGAGAAACCTGTGGAAGAAAAGGAAGATGTTGAAATTAAACGTGCCCCAAGAATACCAAAACCAGAAGAAGAAAAGGAAGAAATAAAATTAAAACCAATTCCAAGGAAAGAGAAACCTGAAGAAGAAAAACCAGAAGAAGTTAAGTTGAAACCAATTCCAAGGAAAGATAAACCTGAAGAAGAAAAGGAAGAGGTGAAATTGAAACCAATTCCAAGGAAAGAGAAACCTGTGGAAGAAAAGGAAGATGTTGAAATAAAACGTGCCCCAAGAATACCAAAACCAGAAGAAGAAAAGGAAGAAATAAAGTTGAAACCAATTCCAAAGAAAGAAAAGCCTGAAGAAGAACAGGAAGTTGTTGAAATAAAACGTGCTCCGAGAAAAGAAAAGCCAGAGGAAGAAAAGGAAATAGTGACGCTGAAACCAATTCCAAAGAAAGACAAGTTAGAAAAAATACGAGATGTAGAAGAGATTGAGGAAGTAAAACTGAAGCCTATTCCTGTTAAAGAAGGAGAGAAAGTAGTGGAAGAAATGAAGATTCAATTGAAACCAGTTCCACTTGTGCATGAAGAGGATAAAGTGTTAAAGAAGGAAGAGAAGCACGAAGAAATTGAACTGAAATTGCCCAAACCAGTCAAAGAGACAGAGGTTCCAACATATGATAGACAACCAATGCCTGAGAGAGTGAGTGAAGAGAAACCTGATGTCAAACCACCAGAGAAGACTGAAGTTCCCTGGCGACGAGGTAAGAAGCCTACGAAGGGAGACCAGAAACCTGAAGAAATCCATCTGCAACCTGTAAAGAAGGAAGTGACAAAAGAGACAGAAAAAGAAGAATCAGTGCAACTGAAGCCTATTCCAAGACAGCAACCTCAACCAGAACAGCCGGAATCTGTGAAACTGAAGCCCATACCAAGAAAAGTAAAGCCAGAACAGGAAGATAAAGAGGAAATTACACTGAAACCGATTCCTAAACCTGAAAAGACTGAACAACAAAGGGAAGAGGTGAAATTGAAGCCTATCTTAAAGAAAGATAAATCATTAGAAGTGATAGAGACAGTTCAAGAATCTCCAGTCATTCCTGCAACTAAGGAAGAAGAGAAACTGGAGGAAAGCATTCCAGAAAAGACTCAAGTTCCTTGGCGCAGAGGCAAGAAACCTAAAGAAGAAGAGATTAAACCAGAGGAAATCACTCTTAAGCCTGTCCATAAGGATATTCCGAAGAAGGTTGAAGAGGAGGAAAAAGTAAAATTGAAACCTGTTCCTAAACAAAGACCACAGTCTCCACAACCAGAAGAAGTTATTTTGAAGCCTATTCCTAAAAAAGAGAAACCCATAGAAAAGAAAGAGGAAATTCCAGAGGTATCACTCAAGCCTGTTCCTGTTTCGGAAGCACCTTCGGAAGACGAAAAACCTATCCTTTTACCAACTATGGTGAAAGAAGAGAAACCAGAAGAAGAAAAACCAACAGAGAAATCTGAACTTCCCTGGCGTCGTGGTAAGAAACCAAAGAAGGAAGTTCCTCAACCTGAAGAAGTAATTCTAAAACCAATACATAAAGATATTCCAAAAGAAACTGAAGAACAGGAGAAGGTACAGTTGAAGCCAGTTCCACGAGAAAGACCACAGTCTCCACAACCAGAAGAAGCAACATTGAAACCTATTCAGAGGAAGGAGAGACCTAAGGAGGTGCAAGAGAAGGAAGAAGTGACGTTGAAACCTGTGCCTAGAAGAGAAAAGCCCGAAGAAGAGAAGGAAGAGGTTAAGTTAAAACCAGTTCCAAAGAAAGAGAAACCAGAGGAAGAAAAAGAAAAAGAGGAAGTTGAAATTAAGCGAGCTCCAAGAAAGGAGAAGCCAGTCGAAGAAAAAGAAGAGGTTTCATTGAAACCAATTCCAAAGAAAGAAAAGCCTGTGGAAGAAAAGGAGGATGTTGAAATCAAGCGTGCACCAAGGAAACCAAAACCAGAAGAAGAAAAGGAAGAAATAAAATTGAAACCAATTCCAAGGAAAGAGAAACCAGAAGAAGAAAAACCAGAAGAAGTTACGTTGAAACCAATTCCAAGGAAAGATAAACCTGAAGAAGAAAAGGAAGAGGTGAAATTGAAACCAATTTCTAGAAAAGAGAAACCTGTGGAAGAAAAGGAAGATGTTGAAATAAAACGTGCCCCAAGAAAACCAAAACCAGAAGAAGAAAAGGAAGAAATAAAATTGAAACCAATACCAAAGAAAGAAAAGCCAGAAGAAGAAAAGGAAGAAATAAAGTTGAAACCAATTCCAAAGAAAGAAAAACCAGAGGAGAAGGAAGATGTTGAAATTAAACGTGCACCGAGAAAACCAAAACCAGAGGAAGAAAAGGAAGAAGTGAAATTGAAACCAATTCCAAAGAAAGAAAAGCCAGAAGAAGAGAAGGAAGAAGTAAAGTTGAAACCAGTTCCTAAGAAAGAGAAACCGGAAGAAGAAAAGGAAGAAGTGAAATTGAAACCAATTCCAAAGAAAGAGAAACCAGAAGAAGAAAAGGAAGAAATAAAATTAAAGCCAGTTCCTAGGAAAGAAAAGCCAGAAGAAGAAAAGGAAGAAGTAAAATTGAAACCAATTCCGAAGAAAGAGAAACCAGAAGAGAAGGAAGATGTTGAAATTAAACGTGCGCCAAGAAAGCCAAAGCCAGAAGAAGAAAAGGAAGAAGTGAAATTGAAACCAATTCCAAAGAAAGAGAAACCAGAAGAAGAAAAGGAAGAAATAAAATTAAAGCCAGTTCCTAGGAAAGAAAAGCCAGAAGAAGAAAAGGAAGAAGTAAAGCTGAAACCAATTCCTAAGAAAGAGAAACCAGGAGAAGAGGAAGAAGTTGAAATTAAACGTGCGCCAAGGAAACCAAAACCAGAAGAAGAAAAGGAAGAAGTGAAATTGAAACCAATTCCAAAGAAAGAAAAGCCAGAAGAAGAAAAGGAAGAAGTAAAATTAAAGCCAGTTCCTAAGAAAGAGAAACCAGTAGAAGAGGAAGAAGTTGAAATTAAACGTGCGCCAAGAAAACCAAAACCAGAAGAAGAAAAGGAAGAAGTGAAATTGAAACCAATTCCAAAGAAAGAAAAGCCAGAAGAAGAAAAGGAAGAAATAAAATTAAAGCCAGTTCCTAAGAAAGAAAAGCCAGAAGAAGAAAGGGAAGAAATAAAATTGAAACCAATTCCAAAGAAAGAGAAACCAGAAGAGAAGGAAGATGTTGAAATTAAACGTGCGCCAAGAAAACCAAAACCAGAAGAAGAAAAGGAAGAAGTGAAATTGAAACCAATTCCAAAGAAAGATAGGCCAGAGGAAGAGAAAGAGGAAGTAAAACTGAAACCAATTCCTAAGAAGGAGAAACCAGAGGAAGAAAAGGAAGAAGTGAAGTTGAAACCAATTCCAAAGAAAGAAAAGCCTGTGGAAGAAAAGGAGGAAGTGCAGTTGAAACCAGTTCCAAAGAAAGAAAAAACAGAGGAAGAAAAAGAAGAGGTTAAATTAAAACCAATTCCAAGGAAAGAAAAGCCTGAGCAAGAGAAAGAAGAAATTACTTTGAAACCAATTCCAAAGAAGAAGAAACCAGCAGAAGAGGAGAAACGACCAGAACCTGTGCAACTGAAGGATGAACCTGTTAATGAAAAAGAGAAATCACCTGAAAGAACAGAACTTCCTTGGCCCAGAAAGAAACCAGAAGAGCCAATACCGAAACCTGCCTCAGAAGTAGCTAAGCCAGAACCTGTTCAAATTTTAGATCAAGAGAAACCTGAAGAAATCCCTGAGGAAAAATCATTTGCTCCTTGGCGAAGAAAGAAAATAACAAAGCCTGAAAAACCAGTGCCTGAAGAAGTTAAACCACAAGAAACTGTGATTCCTGAAAAGAAAGACAAACCAAAGGCTCCAGAATTGAAACCAGTTCAGGTTAGAGATAAGGATGAAGAAATAATTGAAGATAAGAAGTCAGAAGCACATGTTACTCTTTCAGCTCTGCAAAAGCAAGTTACAGTCAAACCTAAAGAAGAGCTTCCTAGAGATGTAAGTGAGGAAGTTGAAGAAATACAGCAAGTATGGCAGAAGGAAATTAAAGTTGACACAGTTTCAAAGAAGAAGGTGTCAGAGCATAAAATACCCATTCCACAGGAGGAGGACAGGCCTTTGAGAGAGCTGGAGATCATAACAGCTAAGCGAGTCACAGAAGGAGTGATCTGTCTCCCAGAGGAGCCAATGGTAGAGGATGTACAGGTCCGTGAAGACAGAAGAACAGTAAGACGTTCTCTAGTGCAGCGAACTGCTGCAGAAATAACGACTACTTCAACTAAAACCATTCCACCTAAATTCATTCAGCGGTTGCAACCAGTTATTTCTGAACCAAATAAAGTAGCAGTATTTACGTGCAAAGTTGAGGGTTATCCATTCCCTGAACTCACTTGGTACCATAATGGCATTGAAATTCAACCAACTTCCCGCACAGTCTTTAAGGTGTTTGAATCCACAGCTACTCTTGAAATAAGTGATGTTACTGAAGAGGATATTGGCAACTACACTTGCCAGGCCAGTAATCCTGCTGGTGTTGCTTCTTCAACTGCCAATCTTGTTGTGATAGGTACGTGCCAGTGTGTGGCATGCTTTCTTTTTGTAATGCATGGGATTGTTATTTATGGTTTTATGTCTTACAAGTGTGTTTTGTTTTATATACAAACGTTTGAATATTTGGGAAATTAAAAAAAAATTGTAATGTAATGGCTGTTATATTACTTATTTTCTGTAGCATATTAGGAAGATTTAAGTCCACATCTGTGGAGTAACAGTCAGCGCGTCTGGTTGTGAAACCAGGTGGTCCGGGTTCGAATCCCGGTCGGGGCAAGTTACCTGGTTGAGGTTTTTTCCGGGGTTTTCCCTCAACCCAATACGAGCAAATGCTGGGTAACTTTCGGTGCTGGACCCCGGACTCATTTCACCGGCATTATCACCTTCATATCATTCAGACGCTAAATAACCTGAGATGTTGATACAGCGTCGTAAAATAACCCAATAAAGTAAATAAATAGGAAGATTTAAAGTATTGAATTGGTAAATAAGTTCGTAGCGTTTTTCTAGCATTTGTGTCTTTGTGTTACTTTAGTACCATAGTCTAGTATATACCTACAGTCACGAAGCTTAGTACGTAGGGAATATGCATCCATAGACAGTTGCCAACCACTAGGATCACTATTATTGCTTCATCACAGACAATGTATACATGTAGCTCTTATCTAAATCAAATTGTTGAATTCTTTGTAAGTTGATACATATGTATGTATACTTTTTGCTGGTTGAGTGGAAGAGAAGGCCTTACGGCCTTAACTCTGCCAGCTAAAATAAATCATTATCATTATTATTATTATTATTATTATTATTATTATTATTATTAATGCGAAATAGTTCCAGCACAGTCTATTGTTCCTAGTACTCTCATCACCACAAGCTTCGTGACTGTATGTACTAGACTGTGATAGTACCACAGTCTGGTATATACAGTCACGAAGCTCAATACGTAGGGAATATGCATCCATAGATAGTTGCTAACCACTAGTATCGCTACTATCGCCTCATCACAGACAATGCAAAATAGTACCGGCACAGTCTATTGTTTCTAGTACTCTCATCACTTTAAGCTTCGTGACTGTACCGGTATGTACTAGACTGTGATAGTACTATTGAATGAAAGTACAGAAAAAAGCTACGAACCTATGCACCAATCCAATAGTTTAATTATTTTGAAGTATGAACTGTGTTTAATTTCTTTCACATATTGTCAAAGATTTTATATATTGTTGCATATGTGTTAAATAACGATATTTTAAATGTTATTTTAGTTTTAATTTGGTATAGTGTGCACTTCAGTTTTTTTCTAAATAGAGAAATTATATCCTAAGCTTATAAACCACATTTGATATTATACTAAATTTAGTACATAAATCTATTGTGATCAGGAACACCTGCATCCTGGTAACCAGGTTTAAAATGTTTATGTCATATATTTACATTTGTTGAAATCACTTTTCTTTAATTTGTCACTTAACTAAGTACTTCAGTACACTAAAATTGTTATTATGCTACAAACAAAATCCGTTTTGACACTTTTTGTTTGACAATTATATACATTTTCAACATCCCTGATATGTAGAAGTGAATTTTAGCATGCTATCTATCTGCCCATCTATCTGCGTGCACTGCTTCCCCCCCCCCCCTAAATTGTACATATTGTTTTCATAACGAATATCTCGAATCAATTCATCCGGAAAGATTATATGCATGAAATAGAAATAAATTTTACTCCTAAAGCAACATTGTAATATTTTAAGCTTTTTAGGTGAAACGAGCGTTGAGCGACTTCCGCCGATTTTGGAATAGATACCGACGCACTTGAACTGCCAACATAGAAAACAAAAAATCACACTCAGTCGCTTTCACCTTCATCTTGATGGGATAATAAAAACCTAAACTAACCTAATCTAACCTAAGTGCGTCGGTGTCTATTCCAAAATCAGCGGAAGTCGCTCAACGCTCATTTAACCGCTTTTTATGCCAGAATTTCAAGAAATTATGATCTACTGCTCTCACGCTTTTGTTTTTTCATTTTATTTTTGCCATACAAAAATTCGTTTTAAATTAAACAACAGGGTTATTAAACTTTCTAGGTTTCTCAGGCAGAGAAGCAAAGCAAAACATTGTTGACAGTTGGATTATCCGTTATTTTTTTGTATTGACTATCCCTCCTTGGGTAGTGTAGATGGAGAACTCTGGCTGTGGGAATGTTATGATGACTTTGCAAAATAAATTGATCTGTATTAATTTGAATGTGGATAATTATTGAAAGATTACCGGCATTACTTAAAACAGTGTTGTTGCAATTTCTGTATAATATTTTATAATGGGATAATATTTTGTCATTTCTACTAGTGTATGTAATGCAAATCTGCTTTATAAGAGTACTACAGTTTTGAGTGTAATAAGCAATTTAAATATTCATTACTGGTATATGTTTGTACGAAACTGGCTGGTGCTTTTCTAATTTGGTTTGTAATGGAATGTATTTGTCCTTGATCGCAATGCTAACATTTAACAAAACTTGGTATATTTGATTAGCTGGTAAAATTAGCAACAAAGTGTAGAGTAAAAGTTGGAAGTGTTTAAATAGCTTGAGCAGAAGGCCAGGTCATTTGGCCACAGTGTTGTGACCCCTACAACTTGGGGCTCTTTGCCAGGAATACTCTCAGTTGCCTTGTAGCTTTGCTTTGCACAGGGATCATTTCCCTAATCCTTATTTTCATTATGTAGCTAATTTTTTTATAAACTAATAACAATCAACTTTATTTAATATATGGATTCAAGGTCCAGGCGCAGTAAGTTTTATTTATCATATAAATATATGCATGGCATGTTGCTTTGAATTCTTTTTCTAGCTCTGGGAGAGATTTCAAAGTCTCAGATAGAAATATGAAAAATTTAAAAGTTTGTAAGCCTGCGGAAATGTTTTGTTGATAGTTTATTTTTTTAAGACTGAATGTTTATATACTCAGCTAAATATTCATACCGGTTATTAAACTGTAGTTGGCTGCGTCGACAGCTTTGGAAGAAGCTGCCAGCATATGTCACTGGCATGTGACCAATAACTGATTGCCTTAAAATGTTGCATCCTGAGGTGAAAATTATTTTGAAGCATGGACAGATATTTCATCTCATTCAAAATGGTGTTGCTAGCTTTTTCAAGAATCGGTGTTTATATTTGAATTGGGATATCTTTGCATGTTGTTTGAGTCGGAGATGAGATTCACTCTCTGATATTATTATTTACTACGTACTTAATCCCATAATCTGTACTCATTTTCTTCCTGAAACACAGAAAAAGAAGAAAGTGGAGTGGCTCCACACTTCATTCAACCATTGAAGCCCCAAATGGTTCAGCCAAAGGAAGTTGCAACATTGCAATGTACTGTTGTTGGTACTCCCACACCTACTGTCAAATGGTACCGCTCAAATAAGGAATTGAAACCAGGAAAGAAAAGAGAAATTGCTTATAATCCTCAGACTGGACTTGCATCCCTCAAGATTCTAGAACCCACCGAGCAAGACCAGACTATCTACAGTGTTCGTGCATTCAACTCCTTTGGACGAGCAGAATGTCGGGCCAATCTCATTGTTGGTTAGTTTATTTATAGTTGAAAGTTCTAAATTATGAATTGTGTCTTTGTTGTGTTGATCTGTTATATACGGTAATTCTTGCAACTGATTTTTCAGGAGAGGCAGTGAAAGTACATAAACCAGAAGTGCTTCACGCTCCTAAGATTACTCGTCCGATTGAAGCAAAAGTGGTACCAACCGGAGAAGCAGTTACACTTGAAGCTGAATTTGAGGGAGTACCAACCCCTGAAGTGCGATGGTATCGCAATGGCAAGGAGATAACTCCAAGCGAGAAAGTAATCATAGAAACAGAAGAGCATAAGACAGTACTACACATTCCTGAAGTGTTCCGTCCTGAAGGAGGGAAGTACGAAATTCGTGCAGTGAATCCTGCTGGAGAAGCACGATGTTCCGGATCAGTTTCTGTCACAAGTGAGTTCCAAATCAATATATAGATTGCGTAATTTGAGATATATTTATCAGTTACATGTTGCTTATTGATTCTGTAAACCGCATTTTCAGCTGGCCCAGAACCAGAAATGGCCGAAGTGGTTCCTCCTCGTTTCATTGAACCATTGAAGCCTCAAATTGTAGCAGAAGGAGAGGTTGTCATAATGGAGACCCGAGTCGAATCACATCCGACATGTTCATTCCAATGGTTCCAGCACGCTGTGCCTATTAAGGTTAGTTTTATTATTTAAGTACAGAGTGCCAACAAAAGAAGCATAAATAATTAAAACAAAAAATTAATTCCACTTAACTTAAGTCCAAAATCAGCTGTTTTTGGTAGTTGTGTACCGACTATTTTATTCTTTCAAATTCATTTCAGCGTGAGTTAAAGATTGTGTTGAAATTAAGGATAACTACTGTAATGAACCAACATTAATGAATAATATTTATTTTTCTTATTTTAAAGTTTGTAATACTTTTCTTAACACTCTGTATGTTGATAATATTTATTACTTTCACAAAGAGAACTGTAGTTATCATAGTGTCAGGAATAGTAGCCTTATAAAATGTGTCATTTCCAGTCATCACCAGAGCTGCGAGTGGTGACAGCTGATAACCGCTCAGTGTTACTAGCAAGAGAAATCCTCCCAGAACATGCTGGCGTATACACTTGTCGGGCGGAAAATGTTGCTGGCTCTGTGACATCCACTGCCACATTGAACGTAGTTACTGAGACGGAATGGGAGGAAGTCACAGAATTTGTATCTCCCACATTCGTACAGAAGCTGGCTACTGTTCGCGTAATGGATGGAGAAGAAGTCCAGTTCACATGTCAGGTTCGTGCATAATATTATTATACCGTATAATGAATTAAATATAATTTTTTGTGTTGTGGATTTCCAGTAAACTAAAATGAAATATTTTAATTTGGCAGGTGACCGGTAAACCAACACCCAGGGTCACGTGGTTCCACAAGAATGAGCCTATCAAGGAAGCTAAAGATGTCACGATATTCCAAGACTCTGAGGGAGTGTGTAAATTGGCAATCAGCGAAGTATTTCCTGAGGATGGCGGCGAATACACTTGCCATGCTATCAATAAAGTTGGTGAAGCTGTCTGTGCTGCATCTCTGATCGTTGAAGGTTAGCTGGCTGGCATTTTGTCAGATTTGGAAATTTCCCAGATCTTCACTTTCTTTGGAATTCTAATCTATCTGAGAAATTTAAATTAAATATCACAAAATTAACGAAATGTTAAACAATTGCATCAAAATTAGAAACTTATAATGCAAATTTCAAGAAAAATATAGTAACAGATGTTTGATGTATGTGTTTTACAGCTTATGAATATGTTCCTGACTCTGAGATCGCCTCTGTCACAATTGGAACGTCACTTGTCATGGGACAAAGTGGCTCTGAGGAAGATTTGTTGGCTGAGAAGGTAATTTATTGGAGATCCATTTATGATCCGGACTATGGTACTGGCAGTTGATAGTTGATACAGTGCCATGACATTGTCATTTAGAGTGGGTGACATTGTTGGTTTTAAAAATGAAAGCTTGAATTTGAGAACATTCGTTTATTCCCAACCAAATACAATGCCATGGAAGTGACTAAGCCTCTTGTGATACCTCATGTGATACTGGATAGTTGCGACCTGAAGACTGAACTTCTTTATTACTATGATCCTCTCTGAACAGAAGTACTTGGACTCTCTTTTTTCTTTTATATCTGCGAGTTACTATAATGAGTTTGTATATTCTCTTCAGATTGTTGGACTGTTTTTTATGAGAGTGTGTTTATATCTTATGTATTTCTTAATTTGAATAATAAAACATGCCCGAACCTGTCATTACAGATCACTTTGATACTAAACCAATACCGGTATCTTCTAAAAATCTGACAAATCCATTTCAACATTAATCACAATCTATTACATTATTATAGCTAGGCCTATGTCAAAATTAATATTTTCACACAATCCGAGAGGTCTGGAAATATCTCTCTATTCTAGTGATTGTAACAGACCATTGATGTCTAATATTTGGATGATGATGATGATGATGATGATGTCATTGTAACAGAATTGTAACTAGCTCCCTCAAATTATTTTGAAAATGGATCCCTTCCTCCATCCACACATCTGAATAACATGTTTAGTTTGCATTTCATTAAATAGTAAAAAATTCGCTGAAATTTGTTGAAGTTCTACCTCTTTCAAAAACATGATGAAATTGTAAATGATAGAATATAGAAATTTCTTGACATGTTTGTTACATGTTGCAATTGTTTTGGTACTGGTACCTATATAAGAAATGTTGCATACACCATTCTCATCATAATAAAATAAAATTACCTTCCCATGTACGTAAGACCTATCATAATACATTATCATAAAAAAGTTATCAAATTTGTCTCTTATTTAGTTGTATGTATTCGTTGTATTTACTTGTTTTTTCATCATTTTTACTCCAATTTTATCTATTCTTTCACGAAATTCTTTCTTCGTTTTAATATACCTTCTCAAGAAAATTCATCCTTTGATAATTTATCATATCATAAAGCTGAATTCCTTTCCGTTGGTATATTTAATCATTTTCATTATTTCATAACTAGCGTTCCAGTTAGTTCAATTAACAATCACTTTCATAGTTTTAAACTTACGTGTAAAATATTTTTTTCTTTTCTATTCCTAACGGAGCTAGTAAATCATTAACACAATAACATCAGATTTTAAAAGATATATCAGAAATCTCTATGATTATACTCGTTGCACAAGTAATAAAGCGAATTCTTCCTTAAGAAATCAGTTTTTTATTGTAAGTAGATTAATACATTCTATAATAACAGTGAGTATCTAAAGATTGGGATAGTTTATGAGTTCTTATTCAGTTATTTTGATATTTCAAATTTCACAGAATTTATGAGCTTCACATTTATTTTATCTCGATATACGTGCCTCTCGAAATCTTCTATAGTCAGTAAATTTAGTGTACCGATATCAGAAATGTCAACATCAAAAGAATAATGATAATCCAGGCTTGTAATGAAAATACATTACAAAGATCAGAAACAATACTATTATCATCATCATTGTCATCATCATCATCATCATCACCACTGCTACAACCACTATCTCCTCTTTCTCTTCTTCTTCTTCACCTTCATATCATCCACTTCATTATCATCATCTTCATCAACAAAGACGTCAGCACAATCATCATAAAGCTAATTGAACACGAAATATCATAAGTTATTTATTGATACCAGTACTTAGAATTTAAGATATTTTTCACTTTCCATCTGACATCGTGGTTATTTACATTACAGGAAAGCAATGCGTGAAATTCCAAAAACGGTAAGAGACTAATGGTTTGACTGATACGATTGAAAAGATCTGTATTGATGGCCTTTGACTTTTTGTCCACGTGTTGTAATTTTCAATAATTTACCTTTATATGCTGGCTGAAAATTTATGTGACTTGAACTCTTCCATGGCATTTATTATTAGTTACTTTCTATAATATATATATATATATATATATATATATATATATATATATATATATATATACATATATTTATATATATATATATATATATATTTTTTTTTTTTTTTTTTTTTACTGTATAAATTACACTGCAAGCATACATAATTTCTATAAAATGTACCATAATTTTATAGGTACCGGTAGGCTTGTTATGTTTAATGAAACATTTAGACATTAGGCATATATGAAATGTTGAACAGTGGATAGTCAGCGTATAGTGTAACTTAGTTGTTGCAATTAATATTTCTTATATCTATTTAGTTAGGCAGTACTTTCAGTATAACCGCATGAGTGCTTAACTTTGTCTTGTGCAGGAAACATTGTCCGAGGTCTCAGAGGAAAAATCCGATACAGAAATTCCACAAGAAGAAGAAAAAGCACCGAAGTTCATCACTCCATTACAGAAAGTGGTTCCAACTCGTGATGGAGAACTTATCAGGTACAATTATAGGTCTTTTAAAGTAGGAGTACAGCGTAATCAGTATCTCATTCGCCAATTAAAATTCACGTATTTCATATTTAAATTGCAGGGTGGAAGTGAAAGTGGAAGGTAAACCGAAGCCTAAGGTGAAGTGGTATAAACAAGGAGTAGAGGTTGTGCCCTCAAAGGATTTTCAGGTAGAGGATTATGAGGACGGCACTTCAGTATTGACCATTCCAGAAGTATTTCCTGATGACACTGGAGAGATTTCATGTGTCGCTGAGAATGTATTTGGTGTTGCCACAACATCATCTGAGCTTGTGGTAGAAGGTGTGTTCATCATGTGCAACAGTATTAGAATAAGACTATTATGTGCATTACATCATAAATCGTTAATTCATTTCATTAATTTTTTGCAAGTAATGTTATTTTTATACTTTTAAAGTTACTATAATCTCATTTATATTTAAAGCTTTATTTCAATATATTTCCGATACTGATTAAAATAATATCTTCATTTATTATGAAACGTTAAAAAAAAATGTTTTTCTCTTTCGAAAATAATTTTAATGTGTTACCATTTCTTGTGATTAATTACTTTTTCTTGTTTCCGTATAGATGTTGTTACAGTACTTATTGAAGTTATACATTGAATTTAATCCTTATAGGTTTTTTTTAAATTTCATGACATTATTCGTGCTTTTGTTTGCAGCTTTAAGTTGTGGTCGTGGAAGGATGATAATTTATGTGCTCTGCTGGTCCTTCAACCCCGCCTTTCTTCTCTGCCTCTCTTTCTCACTCAAGCAAGCAAACATTTTGCATTGCAAACATCCACACAATACCTCTCACAATCCACAACATCTCACAGTACATTAACTGAATTTGTATAATTTTCAGGACTGATTCACTTTCCAACAGTACCACACCACACATTGTTTTATATGTATGCATGATAGTTGTGTATAAATAATTTCTTAAATCCAAATTCTTAGTATACCCTCATGTATTTTCAAACACAGAACTTATATAATTTGTGTAACTGAAATATAGTAGGCCTATTGCATGATAAGTTACTGTCAAAATTTTAGTGTTTTTAGTAGAAATATTCATGAAAAATTTAATTTTAATGAAAGTATTAGAATTATATAATATATTAATATTGGAAACATAAAAATATGAAGTTTACAAAAATGAAGTCAGACAAAAATTATTATTTTTATCCTGGCAATTCCTATTTTGTAATATCTCCTTCCCTTGTTTATTTGACAGGTATCATAGGAACTAAAGAATACCGCAAGCCTGAATGGGTGACACAAATGGAGGAACTGCAGGAACAACTCCGAGGTAACATTGTAGTGACATCATGCATGCCGGAGCATGGTAGTAGTGATAATGATGTGATGTCAGTAGACAGCCTAGAGACTGGCAGTGTCCATCGTCAGCATGTCGCAAGGAAGAGACCAGAGTGCCAAGTTGGGAGTGTGACATCATTGGGAGATGTCTCAATTGGAGATGATTCTGTGTTTGTTTCTAATACCAGTTCGTGTTCTGACGACCTAAATTCCATCACTACCCTTACAGTGGCAAAGTCAAGCATGCATAACGTCCCAAAACCCTCTGCTGCTGCTGCTGCTGCATCTCCCTTCCTGCTGAATGCTCCCCACACCTCCTTAGAGAGTTGTCAACCTACTATAACTGTGCAACCAGCTGAAGAAGTTACCTCCTCCAAGTGTGAAGCTATTGGCAGTGTTGAGACGAGCAATGTTGTAACAGGGTCCGATTTCGCTCATCTTATAATAACAGACTATCTGAACTCTCACAGACTCTCGATTACAGCCGCGATAGAAGCTCTGGCGACAGAAGAAAATGCAGATGTTGAGCAGTCAACGTGTGCGACAGCAGGATCAGAAGGAGGTAGCGAGGAGGTATCCAGTGTTCAGCACTCTTCTAGTAAAAGTCTTGACCAGGATGAGGAGATTACATCGTTAGCGGGGCCTGTATTGCATCTCCATGAGCGTAAAGAGAAATCAGAAGAAGTTGTGGAAATAATATACGTCTCCGAAAATGAAAACTGTAATAAAAGTCAACCAACAGCAAGTAGTTTCTACCTCCTGTCCCCTATACAAGAGAGCAGTGAGCCTTCCACAGAGAGTAGTTACAATGGTGGTAGTAACGGGGAAGGAGTCCGCAGATTGGACAGGCACGAACAGTCGACTATGAAGCTGTTGTCTGCATCCTGCGAAGCCATATCCACGACAGATGCCAGCATGTCGTCTCATAATCTGCAGACGAAGTACCAGACCTATCCTCGTTCCAAGGTCCCAGTTCTCAGTCCCATGCGTACGAATGCATGCTACAGTGTACCTGAAGACCCGATGATGTATCCCCTGGAGCCTCGGGAGCTTGATCCGGCTGGCTTTCACCAGCTGCACATGGCGGACAGTCAAGAGGAGCTTCAGGAATTCCTATTGCTGGAGAGTCAGTGCATGTCGACAGATGGGCAGGGCTTGGCAGCTGCATTCATAGCTTCAGATGATGAACACTTCCACAGTGATGGGGATGATCACTGTGCGATGTCAGGTATAACAGGCACTTCCATCTTTCAATGCGCCTTAAATTTCTCTATCAAAGTCAGTAAAGCTATTTGTTATAACAGGAAAGTCTTGGGTTCAATCCCAGACGAACGTAAGAGGTTTTTCTTCATCTTACGATGTTTGGTGACTTATACATGTCCGTTGATGTGACATATTAATGAATTTAAATACTATTATAGTCACAATCATGCCATGGTATGAAAGAAAAATTTCACAACCTCGAGCGGGACGAGCGCCTGACCGGAGAACAGGAAGTCGCAGGTTCGATTCCCGCTTGAGGTTGTGAAATTTTTCTTTCATACCATGGCATGATTGTGACTATAATAGTATTTAAATTCATTAATATGTCACATCAACGGACGTGTATACGTCACCAAACATCGTAAGATGAAGATTACATTTGTAAAGTTTCTTTCAAGCCATAAGCAGTGCTGACTAGATCAGACGCTATGGACAGTACTCTATAACAAAGTCGCCAGTATGAAAGGATAATTCCAAGCCTTTGGCGTGAGACGAACTCGATAGCTCAGTGGTAGAGCGCCTGACCGGAGAACAGGAAGTCGCAGGTTCGATTCCCGCTCGAGGTTGTGAAATTTTTCTTTCATACCATGGCATGATTGTGACTATAATAGTATTTAAATTCATTCAGGTTTTTCTCTTCAGCTTGACTTGCAGGGTCCACACCTGTGGAGTAACGGTCAGTGTGCCTGGCCGCGAAACCAGGTGGTCCGGGTTCGAATCCCGGTCGGGGCAAGTTACCTGGTTGAGGTTTTTTCCGGGGTTTTTCCTCAACCCAATACGAGCAAATGCTGGGTAACTTTCGGTGCTGGACCCCGGACTCATTTCATTCAGACGCTAAATAACCTAGATGTTGATACAGCGTCGTAAAATAACCCAATAAAATAAAAAAAAATGACTTGCAGGGTAGCTCTAAGGCCTACTAAACCCCTCATAAAATGAATACTGGGTGATTCTTTCTTTGGAAGTAAAAGCTGGCCCTCGTCACATTCCTCTAATGATCGACCTCTGGGTCCAAGGTACAAGGGCTCAATCCTGGCTGAAGATGATAGAATTTAGAAAGTAAATTCGATCAGATGAGGAAGTGAAATCATTGCATGCATGAATAATGATGATTAAAGGCAAAATTCTATTTCCAGTTCTGCCATTACTCATCGTTATCTCTTTCTAGCAAGTATCATGCTAATGAGTACTGGTAGTGGTAGAAAAGAATGGAGCATGTCGATTCATTGGTCCATGTGTAGCAATAGTACTGTTTAAAGTATACAAATTAAAAATGAATATATTGAATACATCACGACTAGTTAAGAAGAGTTGTCCACACCTGTGGAGTAATGGTCAGCGCGTCTGGCCGCAAAACCAGGTGGCCCAGGTTCGAATCCCAGTCGGGGCAAGTTATCTGGTTGAGGTTTTTTCCAGGGTTTTCCCTCAACCCAATACGAACAAATGCTGGGTGACTTTCGATGCTGGACCCCGGACTCATTTCACTGGCATTATCACCTTCATATTATTCAGATGCTAAATAACCTAGATGTTGATACAGCGTCGTAAAATAACCCAATATAAGAAGAGTCATGACTTAATTGTCAAGTGTTCTATATTAGAAACAAGTCAGTCAATTTTCAGAATAATTTTGAGACTCGTGGGCAGTGATTACTAATGCAGTTGAAATATTAAATGGAAAGGTTGAAATTTCCAAATTGTAAATCATGAGAACAGGAACTTACCTCGTTTGAATAGAGACAAACATGTGAAAATAAAATAACAGTCTTTTAAATTATTTCTGCACGTCAGACATCATCCCTGTGACCCTTCAGATCGCACCACTGCTGTCTTCAAACTCCATTATCAAATTACTATTGAAAGATTCTTTCTATGGGAATAAAGGAGGTCACAGCTGAACACTCATCTCTTTCCAATATCAAGTTGAAGAAAGCAGGGAGTCCTATCCTCCCAGAATTACATGTTCTTACATGACATATTTTAACAATTGCCTTTATTGTTATGTATGAATAGTAATAATGGTGAACTATTTGCAGGACTTATATAGAGTCAAATAATTTACCCATCAATATGGTAATATGAGTGTAATACCGTACATTTTCATGCCAATTTCCGGCTCTATAAATCGCTGAATCTTTGCTTTTTATACATTGTGGGCTTAATCATTTTAACTGTGGTGCTAAATAATCCATTTGCTGGCAGTTCCTACTTTTTATTTAAGGTAATTTCATAGAAACAGTGTACAGTTACTTTGTTCTTTTAATATGAATTCTGTACCGGTACTTGTTAGAAAATTATATGAACATTGCCATATGATTAACATATACTTTCTTATTACAAATTCTGCGAATATTTACCTACCGGTATAGTTTATTATAGAATACTTTATTTAAGAATTTATTACTGATTTAGAAGTCGCAAAATTGTAAAATATATCCTGTATTAATAGTTTTATCGTACATAAACTTAAATCGTGAAAATTAAATTTTTTAGTAGGTAATGGGTTTTGTTGCATCCCTATACAGACAGACTTAACAGGAAGCCTGACTAGTATTTCGAAAAGTAGGAACTGTCTAAATTTGGTAACTCCCTTTTTAAAATGTCTTCGTCTTTCAGTTTGGCTGTGTTTGGTTATTTCAAGTTTGTGAATGCCTGTTTTGGAATTCTGTGAGTGTTACTAAATAACAAACTAATAGCATGTTTGCTGTTTCATGTTTCACTTAGACCACTGATAAGGGGGCCGTTTTGTGAAGCAGGCTACCTGAACTACTCTAGTCAATAGGTATGTAACTGGACTGAATTGTTTGTCTGTAATTATGAATCATTGTAAACAAATGTAAGTTCAGGAATAAGTATTATTGTAGCGTAAAAATCATAGCATGACCTTTGTCATCTATTGAAAAATAGACCTATCTGCATTCTTTTCCCGAGTTCAAACACAAAAACAACATTTACACGATCAGACTATATCTGGCGACTTTCTGGGAAACTATTCCGTCTTGATTCAAAATCTTTGATTGAGTATAACACAATGCTTGGATTTTCTATCTATGGCGAATAATGTGACGTAGGACAGAGGCCATCCTATGTTTTCCTTACAATAATGCACTCTTATTTAATAATAAAGTGACTGTCCTCAAGTAATAGGAAATATGACACAGAGGAGATTAAATACAGATTTAATTATGTAAGTTAAAATGAGAAATAACATAAAACGAAATAAATTTTCTAGCTTTGTAAAATATTGCAATGACAGACCTTCCATTTTCTGAAATAGAAGAAGCATTAAAAAATTTATTTATTTAGAGTATAATTGACAGACCTTCCATTTTCTGAAATAGAAGAAGCGTTAAAAAATTTATTTATTTAGAGTATAATTGACAGACCTTCCATTTTCTGAAATAGAATAAGCGTTAAAAAATTTATTTATTTAGAGTATAATGAAAGAAACTAAAGCGTTAAATTTTTGCATGATTTTAAACTTTTTGTGTTTACGAGACATACATAAATAAATCATTATATAAAGTCAAAGAAATAAGAACAGTGTCGTTATAGCTTATACTATGATTATAATCGAGAAGAACTTTTGAATTCAAAAATAAAGAGTAATCCTATTATATCGTAACAATTAAAAAGATGAACTTATGGTACCTCTCTTGTTGGTGGATTAAGTAAGATAGGAAATATTTGTAAAACAGTTTAGATATAGACCCTCTCGAGTTTTATTATTTTAGAGTATATTATTAAGAAAAGAGTTAAAATTGTGTCTGTAGTTACATTAAAATTAACAAAAATTATAGTAATAAATTCGGGATGTGTTAAACATCTATCTGTATAATATTTCAGAAGCTATTTAAGTGAAACCTGAAAATTTCAGCTTGGTGCAATGTTTTATTTTATTGAACAAAGTAAGAAAAACTTTCTACAATCTTCATAATGCTATATTCATATTACTATAAATATTTTAAATTCTTTTACTTTTTCCGCAGCTTGTAGCTTAAAATAATTACAGCTAAGATGCAAATTCTATCAAATTTGAACTCTTCTGCTGAAACTTTACACCATGTTTCTAGCAATGCTCGGGTCTGTAATTCATTTTAATGATATTTTTTTCCTTTGGTGATTTAGCTTTACTTCTACTCACTCTGTCGTAAATGCTAGAAACAGAGTTTCATCTGATGCTTACAGACTTTTTCTACGGACAGAATTTCATTACCCCACCTTTCCAGTGTGAAACTTTTCCAGTTGCAAATTACATTTATTTTGACAATTTTAATTTTTCAGATATTGTTGTAAATGCTATTGTCATCAAGAGCTTCTTCGAGTTTGGGTACGGACATTTTAATTAGCTGTAACCTTGATAAAAAAATTTGTATCTCGGAAATTACTTGAAGTGCCAGGACGAACTGTTAACAAACAGTGCAGAGAGAGACAAATATGTTATTACTAAAAAGGCAGGATAATTCTGGACTCCCTTAAACTTCGTTAGAAATAAGAATCACATAAAAATAGAAACACAATTTTATTCATAAAAGAATGAGGTTTAAGTTGTTTACATAAAAGACATGTCCAAATGCTACCAAATAAGATTAGTTGCGCTTGCAGAGGTGAAACCATTATTTATGTAGAGTAACAAATTTAAAAAAAAAAAAAAACTGAAAATTAAATAGATAAAAAATGTGTTACATTTCGAAACAATGTTGTCAAAGTAGCAGAGAAGAAACTATTGAAAACAAATATCATGATGTTCAACCCCATTATCGTGTGAATGAAATGGGATTTTAATTTTTATGTATGCCGCATTTTCAACAGCTTTAGCAATTAAAAAAATATTATAACTTTTTAATATATTCCTCTTAAGTTCCTATTATTAGATATTTCCGTTACTGATGGTATCAGCAAACTTAAATATATTTGTAAATGCAATACAGAATTTTATGAAATCAGCAGGATGAAAAAACTGAGAATAGTTTGATCTTAATACTCGCACCAGTACTGTCTACCTCTCTTCAGCTTCTGAATCAATATTGGAATACCAATTCTAGTTATTTACTATCGTTATTATGTGCCATGTCATCGCCATTTCTCTTGATCAGAGTTTATGCCTCTCACTCTGTTTTCAAATTTAATTAATATACCGTAAACTGGGGTTACTTTGAACACAGAGGAAACTTTGACCTTTTTTTTTTTTTTTTTTTTTTTTTTTCAGAAAATCATATTTAGGTTTCTACATGCTGCATTTGTTATAGATGGAGGTAAATTATCATAAAATCATTCTCATACCAAATTTACCTCCATCTATAACAAGTGCAGCATGTAGAAACCTAAATATGATTTTCTGAAAAAATGGTCAAAGTTTCCTCTGTGTTCAGAGTAACCCCAGTTTATGGTACCTATCTAAACGTTCACTCTTGTGAATCCTAAATAGATTGTATTACATTTTCATGAATATATGAATCATATCAAACGAAACTATAATTGTCACTTATTCTGCTTCCATGCTTGTAAATTCTAGGGTTTGAATCTTTTGAATTTTAATTATTTTCGTTTCATTTATTTAGTTAGCTATGTTTACTTATGTATTTATTTTCCCCCAGAGACATTCGTAAATAAAATGTTGTTTAGTTGTCGCATACCTCCTATTCTGAACTATCGCCAAATTGTCTCATATTCCATTACACAGAGGAAATGAATAACAAAGATATGACACAATACATTCTTTCTTTTACAGCAACCCAATGTGTACCAACATTTATTAAAGAAATCTTAGATGCCAGGGCTGTGGAATTGGAAACAGTGGTATTTGAATGCCAGTATTCAGGCACTCCCACTCCTGGTGAGTTATTTATTTCTATGTGGTGATATATTTGCTATATAATAACACTTTGGGTAACAAAACTCTAAACAATTATAATTTTTCAGACATTGTTTGGTATCATAATGATAAGGCAATAAGAAACACCAAAAATGTACAAATTAGAATAAAAGACAACAAGACTACATGCACAATCCAAAAAGTGACTACAGAAGATGAAGGGACATACGTTTGCAAGGCAGCCAGTGAGATTGGAATGGTCATGACCAAAGCAAAACTAGAAGTCAAAGGTAATTACAATTACATTTTAAATTTTCTACTAATATTCTTGCAGTGCAATAAGATGAAAGTTGATATCAGTAATTATTGTAGAGCATTTATAAGAATGAAACAAAGATATAAAGAGTAATGTTATGAATATGATATGAAGTCAATAATTTTGTCATTTTCGTTTTCATTGTTGTAATTTTGTGAAATAATTTATTATTGGTATAGAATTAGCAGAAGACGAGAAGAGGGAACTAGTAATTAAGATGGCCCGTGAGGAACAGGAGAAGATTAAGATGGAGAAAGCATTGGTTGAAAAGAAACGTGAAGAGAGGCGTAAGAAGAAGTATGCATATGAAATAGAAAGGTAAATTACCTTTCTCATATACTTAACAAGTAATTTTAAAAATATGGAGTGTAAATTAGAGACGTCTTATATTAGTGTGAAGAGTTAGTCTTATCTGAATCTGTATTGAAATGGTTACAACTTTTTGTGGTAGGCTATACCACCGTCACAAGAAAACGTCTCTATATATTACTAGCTGTACCCGTGCTCTCCGCTACACTTGTTAGAAATAAATATAAAGTAATTACATAATTAAAATAGGACATCTGGTCCAGGGAACATTCGTGTTTGATAGAAGGATAAATCGTTTAATATGTCACTTAATTTAAATTGTATTTAAATAATTAAAATGCGATCATTTTGGTTCAGAGACCACTCATTTAGTGCAATGATAATTTCTTTAACATATTTCTTAATTGTTATTACATGCAAATAATTAAAATATGATCATTTGGTTCAGAGAACATCCAGACAGACAGACAGACATAAAAACAAAAATGTAAAAAAAGGGATTTTCGGTTTCAGGATGGTTAATTATACATGTTGACCAAGGCCCCTTATAGACGAAGTTATTTGTTTTTATTTAATTGCAGCGCCTTAGATGGCGTTATTTTAATTTTAAAACTCATTTATCTCATTAAATATCAGTCCTATAAAAATTTGGCATAGAATAAAACTTATCGGAAATCACCTTTAAAAAAACTTTTGTTATGTAATATTTTTCATGAAAATTAATAATAAGGGAGATATTTCGATTTATTTAATTCAAGCCCCCTTATAACCCCCCTTTTAAATAAACTATTTTGAATGCCATATAGCCTAAAATCTAAGTAACAACGAACTTAATTTATATTCCAATTTTCATATAAATCTGTTCAGTCATTATCGCGTGAAAAGGTAACAAACATCCAGACAGACAGACAGACATGCAAACAAATATTTCAAACAAAGCTATTTTCGGTTTCAGGATGGTTAATTATACATATTAACACCAATTATTTTTGGAAAATCGAAAATTATCAGAAAAATTTTGGTTACAGATTTATTATTAGTATAGATTTATACAAGTATAGGGAAGATAGCTGCATTTTTATTTATCTGTACATTTACCAGTGATGAATCATCCAATCTGTTAAAAAGTGTTGTTAAATTAAATAATGAATTAATCATATTAAATAAAATATGTCTTCTTGTTATACTACTACAAGGCACTGACTACATCTTAATATGTTTATATAATTCTTTATAAAATACGAGTATTATCCTGACCTAAATGTCATTTTACATGAAAGTAATAGAACATTGAAATTCTTGGATCCAGCTTTTAGAGTTAAAATATCGAATTTTTATTCTTATCTTATTAAATGTTTTGAATTTCTTATATCTTCTACTTATGTTCATTTACAGGGAAGCCTCAACCCTTGAATCCACAACACAGTTCACTGAAACGACTGCACAGGTAAATTTTGTACTTTTCTCAATGATTTTTTGTTTTTTCTTTTCTTAATTTCAAAGAAGTCGTACTTACTGTGAACGTATTTATGTGTAGTGCTGAGTTACACCGCTACTTTCTTTAGGATGCTAGGAAGGGAGTAATGCTTCAGAAGTATTTTCCAAAATCGTATCTAAAATCTGAAAATTTGGTTTTTTAAATTACAGCTCAAAAATATAAAAAAACTAGCTACATTGTTTTACAAAACTATTACTTTTAACAGCGTCAAGAAACTACAATGCAGTGCAGCTTCGATTATCGTCATTTTTTGCTACTGTCATTTTTGCTTATCATCGTTTTTGCCACATGACAGCTGTTAATATGAACAAACATGATGTTCCATCAGAATACGTGATATTCAGTGTTTATTTAATTTTACAGCATTTATAAGCTTTACTGCTAAATATGCTGTAAGAAATGTAATGTATTTAATTATTGTTGATTAAATTAAATTAGTGTGATAGTATTAATAAGGGATGACCTTTTTTTTTTAGTAGGTTATTTTACGACGCTTTATCAACAGCTTAGGTTATTTAGCGTCTGAATGAGATGAAGGTGATAATGCGAGTGAAATGAGTCCGGGATCCAGCACCGAAAGTTACTCAGCATTTGCTCATATTGGGTTGAGGGAAAAACCCCGGGAAAAACCTCAACCAGGTAACTTGCCCTGACCGGGAATCGAACCCGGGCCACCTGGTTTTGCGGCCAAACGCGCTAACCGTTACTCCACAGGTGTGGACATATAACACAGAATTTTGTTCAATGTTATAACCTAAAAGAAAGATATTTAAATGAATAGGTTTGATTTTCAGAAGATATTTAAATGAATAGGTTTGATTTTCAGAAAACATTATCTGTTTATAACATGAGTTTAAGCTTTTAAATTATTCAGTTATCATCACTTAGACAGCCGTCACAGGCTTGTGGAACAAATTAACGATGATAATCGAAGCTCTAATGTACTTAATTGCAAAAAATTCTGGCAAACTGATCGACAGTGACAAACTTCCAAAAGAAAGTAATTAATTATTGCATTTGTTTTCTAATATGCCAGTAAACATCTGCGAAGTTATTACAATAATACTTTTCTCTGAAATGTTGGTAGCTTTGCAGTTTAGTATATGCTGCAAGTTCATAGTTAAATCTAAAAGAAACTAATGCACATGTTTTTGACCCCAGGTTATATGTGTGAAAGACACTCCCTTCCCACGAATTCCTAGAAAAGTAATGGTCATCAGCAACACAGATATAACGGAATAATTATAATTATCATACTTTACTTTCGGTACAGGCCAAGGCAGAGACAGTGCTCTCTGTCCAAGATTCTGTGTCAGTGTCAGCTATCGCTTCTTGCAAGAAGATCGATGATGCCCAGGAAACGACTGAACCACTGACAGACCAGGCAAAGAAGATCATGCCTATTCAAGAACCAGTACAAGTCGTTGAGACAAAGCCTGTGGATGCAGTAGAAGATTTCAGAACCAAACTAACGAAACTGAGAAGCGTTGCTGCTAGAAGACTGTCTGAAGTTCAACAGCAACCTATCACTGTATCCGAAGTACAGCCACAGGTACAAGTGAAAGAATTCGTGCAGAAGAAGAAAGTGGAAGGAAAGGCTCAGAAGATTGTAACAACACAGGAAACTGTGACTGTTACTCAGGTCACATCCCAGGCCACTGCTAAAGAATTCACAGAGAAGAGAACAGAAGAGAAGGCAGTCAAAAAGATGCCCGTACAGAAATCTGTCACAGTTTCAGAAGTCCAATCTGAAGGAACTGTCAAGGAATTCAAACAAGATACAAAAATCAGCAAGGCTCAGAGAGTCATGCCTGTTCAGGAGTCTGTAACGATTTCAGAAGTGCAGTCTGAGGCTACAGTCAAGGAGTTACAAGAAAAGAAACCTAAGACCCGACGTGCAAAACCAGAAAAGAAACCAGCTGTTAAAGAAACTGCAGTTGTAACCCAAGTGAAGACTTTGACAGCAGAAGAAATACTCGAAACAGAGGAGACTAAGATAGCCACTGAAGTTGAAGATCTTATGAAATTTGTTAAAGCAAGGGAATTTGGTCCCGGAGAATCTCCTCTTAGAGAGTTAGCCAAGATTGGATTCCTGGTGAGACAAGGCATCTCCGTCAATGAGATCACCACACTTTACCAGGCAGATCGCTTCCCCGCGCTGCGCACTCCTGAAGCACAGTCGGCCATGGTGCAGCTGGTCGAGCGAGAGGGACACAGCGCCCTCATCTCTCAAGTTCTCACTGAGGAGTCTGCCACAGACGAAGATCGCGTAGCTGCTACCGTTGGTTTCCGAGCTTTCATGCGTATGGTGGAACTGCGCCATGCTGCAGTCGATGAGGTCATCACGCACTTCACACCAGAGGACTTCAGACCTCACGCTTGGGAGACTTCTGAAGCAACTCAGGTCAGTGCCATTCAGAAGTTAAACCGTTGTCTCAAATTGGCCCTTAATGTTTTATACAGAGAGTCCTTCGACACAGAAATTCGACTTCGACTGGTATTACATTTTTATTTGTCAGGGCCCTAGAATACAATGCTTCTTTTGGTTCACGTAGCAGAATATGATTTGAGTATGGTATTACAGATTATTTTTCAGGAACCTAAGGGGATGTTTAACAATAGCAAAATACATGTTCTCACAGGCAAAGCTGAAGTTATCTAGAGTCCACGGCAATTCGGAAGGCAGGTTGTCTGCTAGCGTTTGCGTCGAGAGAGACAGATAGAGAGAGCAAGGCAGCGTACAACATTGCCACATCGTACTTCACGCACGTGCAATACAAATAGCGCAGGAGAGAATTTAAATTATCAAAAGACAATAATGACCTTAGCCGTTGATTACTGTAAGCATGACACCAAACAAACCCTCTTTCCTTCACTAACAATATTCTTTGCACGTTTCTCAATCCCACACCACATGCTTCTGCAGTCGTTTCTTGCACGTTGGCAACGTTGCAGTCAGCATCAAGATGGCTGGCAGCATTCTGCTCGTTAACGTTATTATAATAATTATACACCTTAAACACTATTTTCCGTGCCTGCTTGTGTAATACTTGTGTCTTTACAGTCTCTTCTTCCATTTATTTACCTTACATACACATAGTAAATGTTAGTTTTACTTATTCAATGTATTGAAACACTCGCACGTGAACAAACGAACTCAGGAAGTGCTTGTTATAGACTGATTCTGATTAGTTCTCCTGTTCAAGCTTGTGATGTCACATGCCATACAGGCTACGGCGCATCTAGTGGCCACCCGCCTTCCGAATTGCCGTCTAGTCTAGCTTATTTGTCAGAAATCCGAGAGAATATTTTACTTCGAGAATAGTGTTTCTTTTGACATATATAGCAGGTCATTGCATTAGTGCCTAAGAATATATTTCTCAGAAATGTAACAGGATGTTTCACTACAAGGACAATGCTTTCAGCATGCAGCAGAACATGTTTTCAGTAGGTTATTGTAGCTTATTTGTCAGAAGATCAACAGGAAAATTCACTTACAGAATAATGCTTCCTTCAGCTCACATACCAGAAGAAGATTTCAATAGGGTATAAGATCTTTATTTCTGGAGTCCAATAGAATATTTCATTGTGAGTACAATGCTTTTTTCACCTCATGCATTAGGTAATTTCTCTAGATATAAGATGTTATTCGTCAGGAACCTAATATATATTCAAGAGGTCAATGTTCTTCTTCTGTAAGGAAGAAAGTCTTTGCTCCTAAGCAAGTTACGGTAGTTGATTTTTTCAGTCGAAGAATTCCCTGTTTTTTTATTGTTTTTTTATTAATCTCATACTTTGATGAGGAAAATATGCAAGATCGGAATATTAACTCTAAATCGTCAGTGGTCTAATGGCCACCATGTTTACCGTAAGATTCGAAATTCATGAAGATAGATATTTTTAAGGGATGCTGAAAATTCTTAATGTCGTCTCATTCAAGAAGGAAGTAAAGATGAATGCCCATGTATTAACTAAAGTCACATAAAAGAATCCTATCCCTTATTGCGAGAATTTCAGACAAAATTTCTGGCAAACTATTTTGCTTCCCATCATTTTATCTGTTTTGTGAACGGATGCTGCTGGGGTGTCAACGTCTTGCAAAACAATATGTTGTAAAAATTCTGAGACCCCTGACAGAAAAAGCAGGAAACAAAGTACAAAATATCAAGTCGGGCTCAACAAGCTAATATGTTTCAGTTTATCAGGGACTGAATAGTAGACAAACCGTGAAAAAAAAAAATATATATATATATATATATATATATATATATATATATATATATATATATATATTATCTTGAATAAATTTTATTCAGCTTCCTCCAAGTGAAGGCTGCCTACTAGACAAAGCTTACCATAAAATTGTTTTTTTAAATAAATGGTAGGTAAACAATTATAATGGAAAAAAATGGAAAAGGAAAAGAAATAACACAATTATAAATAATTGAAGACGACTAAACAAAACATCATTAATTCCAAAATATGTTATGTATGTATTCTTTAAAAATGAATACAATTTTCATTAATTTCCTTTTTTGAAGTGCAGCTGTACTTTATTTTCTGACTTTCCTCATAAGAAGATTAATTATATTAGTGATGGAATGTTTGAATAATTTTTATTTTTAATATAAATAATAAATAAATACCAGTATTATACAGGTTAGATGTTATATGAAACCGTGAAATTTTGTATTTTGGAGGAAATGTACTTATTTAAATGAAAATTAAATTACAGGTTGTTACCAGAGATACTACAACTGAAAGAGTGAAGGTCATGGAGCAAGCTGAAGTGCACATTGAAGGTACCGTATGGTTTCTTTTTGATGTGATCTTTTATTTATTAAAATACATAACCTATTAATGCTTTTGTTTACTGCAGGAGCACGAATGCTACGTAGTATCAACGTAAAGAAAACTGTCTCAGTATGTTTTCATGTTCAACTGAAAACTTTTAAATAATTATTATTGTCACTCATTATCATTATCATCATCATCATCATTATTTTAAATTATTTATTATGCCTATATTATATGCATAAGCTAACACATGTGTATGTTCTCTTGTAAACCACTTTTGTAGACGTTGTTGTGTAGAACTTTATTTGGTAGAGAGATGCAGCGTCTTAGCTTATGCTGTCCACCAAGCTTGCTTCACTGACTGAGCACTTTCACCATTTCCTTTTCCACTATTATTGCTTATTCCAGTTAATCTGATTTTACCAATAATGAATATGGTGACTGTGTCTTTATCATTGATTGCATAACTGTGCCTTAAGAAAATATCTGTTTTAAGGTAAGTGTATAATTGAATTAGGATTAATCCTTGATGTTGACTTCAGTTTTTGACATCACATTCTATTCTTTATTCTAGATATGCAGTATCTGATTAATAGATTTGTTCGTGTAGTTTAGGAGAAAAATTGAAAGCTATAAATATATTGTGGGAAAAAGTTAGGAAAGCTTTTCAGGACAGTAGAATCATACATAACTTTTTTTTCCCCCGTTATATTTTCCATCTTGATTGTGGATGTGCTGTAGTATAATGTCTTCTTATGCATGTCCTAGTTTACGGTACTTTTATTAAAATAGTCTTAAAATATCTGTACAGTCCCTTCTTACTGTGTATGATAAATTTCTGTTTACAATAGTTGATATTATAATTGCTTGTTTTAATTTTGCGATGGATGGAAAACATTTTACATATTGTAAAACGTAATAATGTTATATATATATATATATATATAATAACTCTTTACCTTATAGTAGATACTTGATAAGAATTTGAAAAACCTGTACCCTCTGAAGAATAAGAATGACCTGTACTCCTTCTCCCATGTGATGGCATCACAGAAAATCTGTCTACTTTTGAACACCATTGTGATGATGGAGCACAGTCACCTCTCGCTTTTCTTGTTCAGGAAAAGATTAAAGAGAAAAGAAGCAATCCCATTTTCAGAAAACATAATTGGCGAAAACTTCTTTCTACATTAATTTCCTCACCAATGCAGAAAATTTTCAAATTAAACTTCTTTACATTTTTTTCCACTTGAAAAAATCTCTGCAGAACAAACTTCGTTAAAGAGCTAGTTAAGTGACCCAATGAGTATCTAGAATTAATATGACTCTTTCCTTGCTTCTCCCTGAAAGACAAATACGCATCTTCAAAATGTCGTGTTTTCTGCATTTCATCCGAAATAAATTCCCATTTGAACCTTTCCTGCTTAATCCTATATATTTATTGTAATCTTTATATACAGGCTTTTTATATTTTTTTAAGATAATATAAATATTCTGTCCTCAAAATATCATTGATAAAAATTTGCAGAGAAATGCTAGAGCTTTATGCTTGTGAAGTCATATGATTGTGAATTTAATGTAATTGTCTTATTGTTTTGTTTGTTTTAACAGCACGGGCTGAAGTGTGTAGACCTGACGACGGATCCCTGTGCATGTTCCCTCCCTACTTGAAGAACCGTGTGTTGTCCCAGTGCGTCACAGTACTAATCTTCTGTGTGCTGATTGTGAGGCTGTTTACCTGGCTTCTAGCATTTGGATTTATGGATAGTCTGCTAACATGAGTTAAAACCATTCCAATCTCTTGTAGTTAGCCTTTGTCATCAAATTTAAGCCTTGACATTCCAGATAATTGTGTGTATGAGTGTGTGTATGTGCGTGCAAAAACAAGCGTGTTTGTGTCATAAGGTAACTTTTATTGAATGCATAGCTCGTCACAACTTTTAATTAATTGTGTAATTATTTTAATAGTTCTTTAAATGTTCTAGTCTTGTTAATAGAAGGTGTTTTGCACGGAAGTGTAAACATCTTATATACAACTATCCGTCCATGAAGTCACTCACTTTACCAGATAAATAAATCAGAAATCTCATTTTTTTTACTAGGTGGCTAGTGTATTCATAATTATTTCAAAGCAGTAGATGTTATAATGTAATTACTAAACTTTAATCATAAACACCTTATCTGTTTCAAGACTCCTTAAATTATTCATTTCATCTCTTTGTCTTACTCAGCACTATTAGTGCCAACATTTTCAAATTTGGGGACATTCAGTTTAATACAACCTAACCAAGGTGGGCAATGCCTAGTAGCATCATATGTACTGATACTTTCCAAAAAGCTGGAGGAGTGGGGTTTACCAGAATGGTCAATAAGGGCCGTATTCATAGACATTTTTAGCGTGGGCTTTCGGTGGATTATCAGCATTTTTCGTATTCATAAACCAGTGTTAGCGATGGGATATGATTTGAATTCTGTACTAGTAACCAGTGGATAGCCGGGGCTAGCTTAGTACGCTCGTAGCGCATGCTGTGAAATGTCTATGAATAGCACTCTAAATGTCTGATATTTTTACTTTAGTTTTTTTTTTTTTTTTTTTTCCAGTTCTCACTCTTTCTCTACATTAATCTGCATGATATCATATTTAAATACAGTATGATTATTGTTGGCATTATAATTGTTAATAACTTACTCTTAATTCAGATGGAAACACTTTCTTGTTTATTTTTAAGTACCAGTACAGTACTATAGTTTAAGAGTTATTAAAATATCTCTTGTACATATACATAAAAAAGATAACCATTACTTTCATATTTAGCAATAAACTGAAGCAGATTTCTGATATATTAAAATAATCTCACATTGATTTCTTTGCTTGTTTTTTATTAAACGTCATGTTTCTTATCGTTTAAATGTAATCGCTTTATCTATTAACTGAATTTATGCTGCATAACTTTTGAATAAGCCACAAACCTATTATCTTGGATTTGAATGTAAATAAGATAACATAAGTAATTAACAAACAAAAGGTGTTGTGTAAAAAATAATAACATTATATTTAATTGAATTTAATCTGAAATGTATATATTAGCCCTTCTTTGCATTCAATAAAAGTTATTTCACTGGTAAGAAAAATTAGAGTAGAGAGATAGTTTTTGTAAGTATTTTGTATATGTTTTATTTGTATATCTGAATAAAGTAACATAGTTTTCATTATAATTTAGATGAACGTAGTTGTTGTTGTTTATGACTAACTGCTTGATTTTTCATTTACGAACTCCACATCCTTAATAAATTCCTTCAATTCCACAGCCTTCCACTATCACATTACAACAAGACCACCTCAGAGTGATGAACATTTAATATATTTTGTTCTAGCATGAGTACAATAATTCATAATTCAAAATTGAGAATTATCTACAGACCACCATCAAGGTTTATTCTATGTAGGAATTGATTTAATTATTGTATTTTAACAATCAAAGCCGAAGTTTTTAACCAGTCCTAATACTACAGTTGGACATCACTCTGGTGAAGAAACAAAGTATCGTAATTCTGGGACTTAAAAAAAAAAAAGAGGAAAGAAAGAAAAGAAAAAGAAGCTTAACTAGTACATAAATGTCAAAATATTTAGTAAATTATTTATTTTTAATGTACGATCCTTTTATTAAAAAAAATTAATACTTTTCAGCCGAATTCCTCTGAGGTCTTCTCTTCAACAGCTGTTCTTATGCCCCTTATCTTATTTTAGTAAATTAGGGAATGCCTTTGAAGTGCTTAAGTATGAGGTTATAATAGAGGGTTTTTGTTAGCTGTTCCTCTATTGAAAATATTGTCATACATTCTCTTAAATATTATCTCACTTTTCATTTCATTTATTGTATTCCATAGATCTACATCAGCAGTGTAGCTTTGAGATGTGTGACAGTAAAAAATCAGACATATAGCTATAATAATAGTAAGTAGATTAATTATCCACTTTACCAGCATAAACAGTATATCAATTGGGTAGAAAGTATGAGTAGGGAGATAATGTTATAAATTGTCGTGATTGTGTCAATAACTGACATATTATATCTGGAATTTTTTAGATAACCTAAATCGTAAATTGAAATGCTACAAATTATAAAAGCTGAAATGCATACATGCACTAATATAAGGGGCATAAGTTTAAAACATTACTCTCATAGACAAATTTAACAATACAAGAACAATGAATGTATTTGTGCTTCCCTTATGATTAACTTTACAAGGTTTTGTATGTTTGTTTTTTTTTTTCTTCGTGTGTAGATGTGGTGGCAATTAGAACTAGCATATAGCCGAGTATTCATTAGCCTTTTTTTAAGTTATAAGGCAGTAATTTGTTTTTCAATTCAATGGAGCTGGCTTCAGGTTTTGTATTATTCGTTTTGCATCCCAGTAGAACATGTAGTGAAATGTAATTGCATGCAATTTTGCACGCCCTTGATTGTGAAATATATAAAAATCCATTAATTTTAGATTAATTATGACGTACTAGTAATGTTATTAATTTTATCTTCTGTCAAATTTAATGTTTGAGTATACTGAGATACGATTTGACTCATGGTGTTTATGATACCAAACTTGTTTGATGTACTACATCATGGACGCAGAAACATTTTGCATATATACATATCAGCTTCGTCGTCAGAGAAAGTAAGAGAGATGAAACTATATGATGTATCCGTCATCAAGACTTATCAGAACTTGGAAACGAATTCAACAAATAGAATTCACTTTCTTGCCTTCTCTGGTGATGGAACCGATCTTTCGTTCTGAAACGTTAGATATTTCTACATATATGAGATGATGCAAAAGAATGCAAAAATCTCTCACCATAACATACTATTTTAAGTTTTCTTGTTATTCTAGTATTAATCTCCAACTTTTGGGAGGAATATCTCCTAATGGCTTGAACAATTCAATTCTTTGCTTCTGAAACTTAGTAATTCTCTACAGAGCGTAAATTAATACCGTTTTATAAATCTAAGGAATTATAGAAGGTGATATGGTGAACATTTATCATTAGGAACCCATGGTCGGAAATACAAAATGGCAGATCCACAGTGCTAAGAAATGTTTGATTTCCTGTCTTTATGTATGACAGAGAACTTTCCACTTATTGGGTTGGCAATACATGCAGTATGTCATGTCACTGCTGCCTGGTCTCACAGATATCTTTTGGCAGTAAGTGATTGGAAGGGGATGCAAAAGGTAATAGCGTTCTTCATACTTAAATTATTCTATCATTTCTTATTTCCAATGATTAGCAGTGACATGACTCAATCGTATTAGCACTATGGATCCACCATTCCTCTTTCCGGCCATGGGGTCCTTATTGAAAAATGTTCATCATATCACCCTCTACAACTCATTAACTTTATGAAACGTCATTCATTTACACCCTGTGTTTTGGAACTGAAACGTTAGTACTTAATACATTACAAAAAAAAAAAAGGGAAAGAAATAGGTAATCTATAGAAAATATTTGAAGTTATTACATTAGAAAGGGTACATTTGATTTCAAATAGTGGTATTATAATTATGATATTGATTTAGTACCTATACAGACAAGACCACAGACACATAAAATATCTATCTAAATTGAACATATTTACAAAAAAAAAAAAGTTAAAAGCTTAATCGTGAAAATTTTACTGAAACACTCACATTCTACAGAAGGAAAAGTTGTTTTTTTCATGCTGTATAAAATATTCGAATTTTAAAATGGCAGATCATGCATAGTGAGAGTATACTGATAACATTTTTATTTGAAACTCATCTGCAAGCATAAACAAAAGAGTCCTCCTTCAGCAGCTACTGTTGATTTTTATGCAGTTATTGCATTATTTTAATTCGTATTCGATATTGATATAGTTGTGCAATGCAATGTTTTTCTCACACGACTATTTTTATGATTTAGATTATTCGAAATTTATTTGCTCATGTATGATATATGATATGAAAAGCATCACAAAGTACAACTCTCTCTCTCACTTGTCCTTCATGGTCTGGTGCTTACCATGTTTGCGTTGGGATCAGTTTCGAACCTGATACATCATAATGGATTTTTAAGGGGTGGTAAAAATTTTTTATCATGGTTTCCTTCATAAGGGGAGGAAACTGGAGGCCTCGTGTCTGGATCCCATGTCTATGCAAAAGATAACTCTACCTCAGACAAAAATATGCCGCATCTGTGGCTTCATCACTATCAGTCTGTTCTTCAATCCAGGTGGCCCAGTTTCGATCTCCAGTCACGTCGTGATGTAATTTGTGGTGAACAAAACAAAACTTACAGAGGGTTTTTTCTCGGGATACTCCCATTTTCCTCTATCATTCCACCAACACTCTCCATCTTCCCCGTATTTTAACCATCCTCTGCAATAGTTAATAATAGACTGGTGTAAAGTCTTGGGGTTAGTATGAATTTCCGATGCTGAGATAGGAAGTACTGGAGTCTGTCAGGACTGAGGCAGGATGGGTCACCTATCAACATCAGATTCACCCAGGCCACCTGTCGGACTTGAACAATCATCGCATGTATAGAGCACACAATGGGCTAAAGCAAGCAAGGACCTGTTCCGGGTTCAGTCATAGAAAAGTCAAGCCAGACAAAAGTACTGGTTAACCATTCTTCATTCCAAGTTCCATACTTTGCGGAGTGACGTCTCTGAGTCTAACAGAGGCCTCTACCGGACAGAGCAGGAAATAAAGTAGAAAATGTTGTTGCAGATATTTTTTAACTAAATGCTTATCTTCCTCAATATATCTATTCTTGTTATAACAGGCCTAACAGTGGTTGTTTATTGCGTAAACCACACATTTAACAAATGTTTCAGAATTTTAATATATCAACAATCATGGTACTGTATTTAAGTAATTTTATAAATTATGTTTCATAAATTCTGAAATTATTGACATAACATACTTGAAGGCTTTAATTTAATTCCCCAATTGACTTGAATCCTTTTAGTCAAAAATAGAAGTTTAGTGAAAATTACCATAAATAAATGGGTGATAGCAATAATGATTTTTGCTAGCCAATATATTTTCGTATAATTTTTCAAAACAATTTTATAAATATCTATGTAGTGAAAACCATATAAATTAATGAAAATGGACAGATGGTTAAAAATCATCCTTGTAGCCATGATTTGCAAATTGTGTATTCTATAAAAAAATTTAGAAAAATTCGTGGACACAAGTTCAATTGCTTTGCAAAATCCAATGCACTTGTTTCTTCGCAAGAATGTCTGTTTATGCATAATTTTATAAGAAATTACATTAAGTGACTGACTTGCAGAGAAGTAGACTTGGACTGAATGACGACAATAATAATAATAATAATAATAATAATAATAATAATAATAATCACTTTTAAGTAAAGTGCACTCTTATAACCCAATTTTTACTATATATATTTAATTATTCTAATTCACAATAGCTTTGCATAAGAAGTTCCTGCAGAAGTAACTATGCATTGGACTTTGCCAAGAAGTCTATGTTCGTGAATTTTTCCTGTTATGTATAAGGCAAGGTAAGTCGGCCATGCTGCACTTGTGCCATTGGTTGCTGCGGTTCAATTCCAGCCCAGAGCGAATTATTTCTAAAGTCAATAAAGAAATCCTTACCATTGTCCCTGATTGAGAAGAACCCAGATTGGTAATAAAATAATGCATTTCAGTATAATTAACAGTGGTTGATGTGAGACTGTGAATTAAGCAAAATACAAAATAAATTGCGTATCAATGGTGGTGAACAGCAACCTCATGTCACATTATTCAATTTTATAGGAGAGCGAAAAAACATTTTAATATCTTCATAACAAACAAATATCTGAAATAAGGGGATATTTAAATATCTTGTTCTTATGCCTTGACATAAGATGTGTTTGCAGAAGATTTGGAAAGACTTTTTTGATAGGGATAAAATGAACTCTCTCTTTGTTCATTTTTTTTTACGAGGCTGCTGTACAACACATCGATTTGTTGATTGTTAGAATTTTAATTTTGTAATATTATTATATAATAGAAGGATATTATATACTACAGAAGGTTAAGAATGCATTATTAATATAGAAAAACAATTAGTAATTGCCCAGTTTCGTTCTAAATTTGTGTTCAGCTTTCTCTGTTAGTAATATATGATGCCCTCTCCTATTTTCTGGAGATGCGAAGCAATATTTTCTAGCAGAACCAATTACTTTTTCATAAGGTGATAAGGTTAGAATAAAATTAGTGAAATAATTAGAAGAAACTATTCCAAGTACCCAATATCCAATGCATTCACTAGAGATTCTATTTTTAACGTTGTCTGAATTTGAACTCAGGTTTCCGATATGGAAATGTAATACATACTTAATTATCACAGCGGAATTACCAACCTTATTGTATCATTTGTCTTCAAAGTGATTTGTAATTTTGGTCTGCATAAATATATTTCTTTCAGATTTTTTTACTCCATTATGAAGTTAAACAATGTTTTGTTTTCATAGTTTGTATGTGTCCATGGTCTTGCCTGTTCCACAAAATTACTAATTTTATTAATTAAACATGTGGATTGTATTAGTAGAAATTTGTTGAAATAGCATTAGCTCCTAGGTGTGCCATTTTTTGTGTAATGCTAAAGTTTAAGAATCTGGTATTATTAACATTAGGAAGAAGTAATTTTGTTCTTTTGTCTTCCCGTAACAATATAATATCGATTAACTGAAAATTGGTTAGTTTATTTCCTATAATGTCATTTTTATTTTTTTTCATACTGGTATTTCAGTACCCTTCCATCCACAAATGTACTACTTACTGAAAGTGTTGCAAACATACAAAGCCAAAATAATCCCATATTTCCATATTGACATCTTGCTTTCAATACCAAACATGTTTATGATTACAACGTCATGATTCATATCATAAATCTAGTTATTACCTATAGTTCCACTAATTACAATCCACTATGTGTTACTAAGTAATTTTTTTTTTTTGTGATCATGTCCGTGTTTGTGTGTGTGGGTGATTATAATATATTTTGCAATATTTGACACATTACAGAGAGAAAGAAAGTAGTAAAGAAGACCAGGACAACAGAAGAGGCAGAAACAGAAGGTTTGATAAACAATACATTTATTTACTTTAATCTTTTGCAATCATTCACTCAAAAATTTTTTTTATGAGGACATTATTTTAATATGAACAATTGGACAAATTTAAGCTCAGCAGTAATGTATTTAATTACTGTAGATAGTTAAGCACATAATATACTCAAATATTCATATTTAACTCATTCCATTTACATTCTACAAAGTGCATTCGTTGTGCATTACAAGAAAAAAGTTATATATTTTATAGAAATAGAGTTTTTAATAATGCATTTACTGATCTCAGACACTAAATTGTTGGATATTAATATAGTATTTGTGTAAAACATAAGGTTCTAAAGTTTTAACAATCAGTATCCATTTCTTTATGCATTTTAATTAATATTTTCTTTTATAACTATGAATTTTGAAGAAACAGTTTTTTTCTAATATAAGACTCAGTGGTTTCTGTAGGTACTTCAGGCAATGATATTTTGAAGTAGGCCTAATCCTGAGGTTGCTAATCCAGACATGTCAACACATTTCCTAACTTCTTAACAAGCCTATTTTTTATTTCACTAAGAATAGCATTGTTATTACAATAGCTCTTTTATCGAGTTCTGTTCTAATTCGAACATAATGTTTAATCTCCTTATGTTTTAAGGAGTTTAATAATTGTTAGATATTTGTGATGATAATACATTCCTCTGAGATGCAAACTATCCAAAAATGACAATTTTAGTTATATTATTATTATTATTTATAGTAAAGATAACGTGTCTTTTTATGTATATTTTTTATTCTATTTATAATATCTCATTAGTAATTTTGATCGTTGTGATTGTGGGAACAAATATTGTGAAAATGATAGGGTATCAATCAGTATGTTCTTTATTTATGAGAACTTAAAGATAGCGGTAATGAAATATTTACAATTTCAATTTATAATTGATTGTCTCTTTTGTGAAAATTGTCGGATAATATTATAAAACGAAATCTAAAATCCCTAATGCTAAACTGAAGATTTAGTGACTGAATAAAGTTTTTAAAAGCAAAAATTTACCAACTTACCTTTCTTTCCGATCATTTGGCAGCCTCAGAATGTGAAATTAAAGAATTGACCAATTTTCATATACCGTAGTTTAATAGAATGTTCATATTTTTAAAAATGACTTCTGGTTTTCAATATAGTTACAGTGATAAAAATAGCTTATATAACAACTGGAGGATGCACTGAACTACCTTGCACTTTTATGATGAGATGAAGATTAATTATCTTCAATAACATTTTTGTGAATGCTACGAAATTAAAAACGAACATTCTTTTTGATATGTTCTATAATGCATGTATACTCACTGAATTAAGCATAGCCATAAGAAACAAGAGTGAATGTGTTCATCCTTTTATTATAGGATAAGATTCCCTTTTTACACTTTTAAATCATTGATATATGAATTGTGCAAGTGTCAAGTCGACAATCAAATTTAAAGTCAGAATTTGATTTTGTAAAATAAAAGTGACAAATACAAAATTCAGTGCACTCTCCAATAATAGCAAATAGTATTTTACTAGTAAAAAGTAAATATGTCATCTATGGCGCTACTTAATACTGTTCTTGCAGCACTTTATTTTCTTAAGCAATTATTTCTTTGGCACTAACAGTTTTAGATGAGCATTACAGTATTTTTTGCAGAATGTGCATTTCTCACATACTACTTGATGCAGTCTCCAAAATCATTAATACTACTTCAGTGACATTATTTCCTGTCTGTTTGATGATTTACAAATTGATAGAGAATTCATGTTAATGTAGTTTAAACTCTAGAGAGATATCTAATGTGCTAGAGGATTTTAAGTGTAGTATAGTGCTCAAAGGCTGAAGTGTGATTGTTGCTGCTTATTTACTTCTGTCTATCTTTTTTTCCAGTTTCATTTTCCAAGTCTGTCATTTAGTTTGTCTGCAGCATTATTATTTAATGATCTACTGGTTTGACCTCCATAACACAAAGAGACACTGACACTTTTATAATTGTAACATGGACACTATTTTGTGTATATGTATATTTATGCTTAGTTAATATCTGTTTGCTGCTGCTTTGTGTGGCTTCTTTTCAAGAAGTGAAAATATAATATTTAAACTTTTATTATCTTTTGAAGTATAGGTGAGTATTGTGTGTGTCTAACTGTGCATAACTCAATTGACAATGGTGTGTGCTTAAAGTAAAAAAGAAAAAAAAAATAGCCGTAAAGTTAGATTTTGAAATAATTCAAATACATATTTTTAAGATAGTTTAACTCTTAATTCATTGAAGTTTTTGGTGTGGTTATTGTTCTAGATTTTTTGTTGTAGTACAGTAACAATTTTTGTGTAGCAAGATATTTTAAGGTAGTTTACCGCAGTGTCAAGTTGCTAGTTGAATTGTATAACACTGGCTCATAATAAAGGGAAACCATTATCTTTATCGTTCTAGTTTTTCTATTTTTAAATATACTCCTTAGTTACTTTATGTTTATCGTTTCTGTTTTGTTTTACGTTCTTCACCTTTGTTTCTTAGAATCATGATTCTCTTCACCATAGGCTCTTGTATTGTCTCCGCTATATGTTTTTGTGTTATGCTCAACTGTTTGTACATTTTAATAATCTAACTATCCAGCAGCACTTTTGTTGCAGCTTTTAACTGAAAACATCTTAGCAAGACAATTCTTGTAGCAATCTGTCTTCCGTCCACTTCTTACTTACTCTTCTTACACTGTCTCTTTTACTTCAGAACACTAACATATATGCAACTGTAAACAAGCTTTGCTACTTCTGGTTTGACCGCTTCAACATGTTTATACATGGGCTTACTATTAACACAAGATGAAACTGCTTCACCTTACAACAGTATTGGAACTGTACAAACTGCTACATTAACACAACATTCAAAATGCTTTTGAAGAATTCCAGTGGCTTCACACTAACACAGGCATTGAAACTTGAAAACTGATGCTTTACATTAATACAGTATTCCAAATGTATATAGAACATTCCAGATGCTTTACACTAATACAGCTGTACTATTGCTTTACTTTAACACATGCTTATAGAACATTCCAGATGCTTCATGTAAAACAGTTATCACCGACTGGCTCTGGCTCACAGCATGGTTATGCATCACTAAACAAAACAAGTGTATGCAGTGCCTGCAATCAATGCACACACACATCAGTTACGTAAACAATGTTGTGTGTATGTTGGATGTAGGATCGCTGGAAAATTAAACTAGCCATGAGAAAGTCATTGTGATGTATGTGCCTCCTGGTCAACTGCAGGTTACCTCTTGAGGACTCTCGAGGCGTAATCTTCTTTTGCATAAGATGAGGCTTATTCTGCCAGAAACCTGCAACAGATAAAACTTATGTTAATGTTTTAGGTGTTCACAATGTCTGTCAGCACGGTTGGTTTAATATGTGACATTATTGTTTCACAGAACAATTCCAAGTGACACATTTACATTGACATACTTTCACAGAAACCCTTGAAGAAACAGACCACCTACGCACAGCATCCAGGACTGCTGCATCCAAACCACAAGAACACAAGCCTTTGAAACCTCTTGATAGGGAAGAGGGAGTTACTATAACAGAGTTACCCATAGATGAGCAAGTGACAGTCACCGAGCAGTCACTTGCGATTATAACTCAGCCCACAGAGGAACAGGTTGAAACAAAACAACGGAAAGAACGGGAGGAGGAGGAAGAAGAGGAGGAGTTGATCATAATAGAAAAGACCACAGGTGGTGGCATTAGGAGACAGAAAAAGAAAAAGATTGTGAAACAGGAATCAGAAGAAGAGATAGAAGTAGAGATAGAGATAGTAGGAGGAGGTAAAAGGAAGGTGAAGAAAACTATAAAGGCCAGACAACCAGACACTGAAGAAGAAATTATTGATGAAGAATACGTAGAGGAACTGAAACCTCTTTCGACAAAATCTCTCAAAGGGCTACCCCTCAGCTCTCCCTCCCAACTTGCTGAAATGGTTCCTGCGGACCTCGTAACAGAAATTGTTACAGACAGCAAAGTGATGCAAGAACAAGTGAAGGTGAGCTTAATGACTCACACAGCCATATCCAAGCAACAGGTGCAAGCAGAAGAACGTGAACAAGACACACTCCAGAAGATACTGCCAGAAGGTGCCAAGGCCGCTCCAAGTCTCGATACTGTAGAGCCATATCAAGTGACAGAACATGCTGTCCATGCCAGGGCGGGCGAGTTTGAGACAACATTTAAACCACAAACATATGAAGCAAGCAAGACTATCGTGTCAAGCGAAGGAATTGTTATCAGCGAGACTATGGCTGATCATAAAGTGGGTGTCGTTCAAGAGACTTCAGAAATTCCAAAGTCTCAAGCAGTCATATCTCTGAGTCTAAAAGAAGCCACTTCTGTCAGTCAAGCTGAAGTGTCATTAAAGGAAGGTGATATTAAAGCAGATAAGTTTCCGAAAGGTCAGCATGCTGAGAGGTCGTTGATTCCACAAGAAGGGCTATCAGTTACAGAAGTTACAGAAGGAGCATCAGAAGACAAGTTGGAAGCTTTGTCTAAACCTACGCCAGTCAAACCAAGAATGCAGGTGCCATCTGCAGAGCCATTAGTTGTAAGTGAAGTGTTTGCAGAAGACAAGCCTGGAAAATATTATCCCGAACTATTTGTAGCTACAGAAATGGCAACCAAGACAGTAATAACTCAGCAGCAAGTTGTAACTCATGAAATGCATGCACCAGAAAGAGAAGGTGAATATGTTCCAGGACGCCTACCACTGTCACAACAAGCAGGCTTGGGAGTTACGCCTGGAGAAAGTCTGCTGGTGTCTGAGTTAAATGTGCAAGAAAAGGAAGGAGACTTGGCACTACAAAGACAACCTGAAGTTTCGCAAGCAGTACAAGATGTAACTGTGGTTGAAGGCGTTTCTGTTAGCGTAACAGAATCACAGCAACGTGAAAGAAAATTGAGCATTCATGTGAGCGAACAAAAGACTGCTGATGTGGACTTTACTCAGCAGGAATCCTTTGTCACTGTTGAAACAACAGCAGCTGAAAGCGAGGGTCAATATGTACCTGGAGAAAAGCCACAAGGAAAACAAGCTGATACTTCTGTCATATGTTTAGAGACATCTGATGTGTCCATGTCAGTCGTCCAAGAATCAGAAGGTGACTTCATTCCAACCAAGACTCCCACAGGTGCGCGTGCTGAAACGAGTATAAGACCTGAAGAATCTTTGACTGTATCAGAAATTCAAACTGTAGATCTACCATCTGAATTTTCTGACATTCTCCGCTATCGTACAGATGAAGCAACGACAAAATTGGAGACTCAAGAAGCAAAGCAAATTTCTGTTATTTTAACACAAGAAAAAGAGGGTATCATTGAAACGGCGGAACAGCTTCAACCTTGCAAGGTAGAAAAGTCTTATAGGCCACAAACAGGTCTAAATATAGAGCAGAATCAGGCAGTAGAACAAGAAGGGGAGTTCCCTGCTTACCAACTACCAGAAACACATAAGGTAAAGACAGTTCCATCACATCCTCTACACTCAATCGTAGTGGAAGAAACGTTATTGGCTGGTGTTACTAAGAAACTAGAGAAAGAGCAACCACAGTCAGGCATTGCGAAGTTAGATCAGGAAGTTTATCAAGAGACAGTTATTGAAGAAACAGTAATAGGAGAAGGACTGAAGCAATACAAGAAAGATACAAAACCAGATCATAAAACAGCAGATATTACTGTTCTACAGGAAGAAGGTGTGACGGTAACAGAAATCGTCACTGAAGATAAAGAATCCACATACACAAGACCTGAGTTACCAAGCAGTTGTTTTGCTTTACCGGATGTAACCCCACAGAATGTTGCTATTAAAGCAGAAGTAAGTGCTGAGTCTACAGCAGGACCACTGGAAGAGAAAATACCTGATAAGGGCGTCGCCAAGGCAGAACAAACGCCCCTTGAAAGTCTGCTGATTAGTCTGTCACAAATGGTAGAAAAAGAAGGCGAATTTAAAAAAGATCTGAAACCAGACGTAAAGCAGGCCAATGTTGAATGGGGTGAGAAACTAACAGAGATATCAGTGATGCAAGTAGTCACTCATGATAAAGAGAGAGATTATGTTACCGAAGAGACGCCGAAACTAAGTACAGCTACTCCCATTGTTCCAGGACATGGAGTTGCCCTCAAATCTGAAACACAGCCAGAATTACACCTCGGAAAACTTGACTACGAAGCTCCTGTCTCCGGACATGCAAAGCCTGATAATGAGCCTCTTCAAGAACTCATGGTGACTGAAACTGCAATTGCCGAAGTAGAGAAAATTCTTAGTCAGGACACAAAGCCAGAACAAAAGAAGGCTGAAATTTCAGTAGACGTTGGACAAGAGATTTCTGTAACAGAAGTTGTAGCAGAACATAAAGAAGCTATGCTAGAGGCTTTAGAATTACCTAAACAGCGTAAAGCTTTAATGGACATATTCGGTCAAGAAGTAGCTGAAAAACAAGAAATAATAACAGATTTGAGTGTAGGTGATTGGAAACGTCAGTCACCTACAAAGGAGCAAGCCCATCCTTTGCAAGAAGCATTAGAATGTGCAATTTTATCTCAGACTAATGTTGGTGAAAAAGAAGGTGAATATACTGGTGACATAAAGCCAGATCAGAAACAAGCAGAAGTTATTTTCCAAGAGGGTCAAGTGTTGAGTGTTACAGAGATATTAATTGAGGACAAAGAACAGCCACTTGCTGCGCAAGAAACTCCTAAGATGAGAAAAGCTACATCTGATATCAGTACTCAGGGAGTTGCTCTCATGTCAGAAGTAATTACTGATCAGAGTGTGAAAGACATAATCTCAGCGAAACCAGATTTTGCTGAAGCGAAGCCTGAACAAATACCATATCAGAGTCTAATTCAAAGTGAAACGATCATACGTGAAAAGGAGGGCGAGTATACAATCGATATTAAACCAGAAACAAAGAAGGCACAATCAGGATTTGAAGAAGGACAAGGCATAACAGTAACATTAGTAACTTTGGAAGACAAGGAGAGCAATTTAGTTGCTCAGGAAAAGCCAACAGAAGTTCAAGCATCTCCAGACATAATAGGACAAGAAGTAGCAGAGAAGACAGAAATCATTACCGAGAGCAGCACTGCAAAGTTTTCAAGAGAGTCCCCAGTTCGAGCCCAGGCTACTGCTAACCAGTTACCATATCAGAGCGTAATATTGTCAGAAACTGCTCCTGGGGAAAGAGAGGGAGAATTTAAGGAAATGATTAAACCTGATATCAAGAGCGCAGATGTGTTGTTTGAAGAAGGAAAGGGATTATCTATTACTGAAGTAGTGGCTGAGGATAAAGAGGGCCGTTGTGCCTCTCCAGAAAAACCTGAAAGTAAATTCGCAAAGCCCGACATTTTGGGACAAGAAGTGGCACAAAAGACAGAAGTTGTTCCTGAAGTACGCACCGGTGAAGTTGTTACAGAGATTCCCTCTGAAGCAAAAGCAAACCCAGAACAGCTGCCTTTTGAGAGTATTGTTCTATCTGAGGCAGCAGTTCGAGAAAGTGAAGGAGAATTCAAGGGAAAACTTAAGCTTGAAACACGAAGTGCTGAATTAGCGTTTGAGGAAGGTCGAAGTGTAACAGTGACACAAGTGACATTAGAAGACAAAGAAACAGAGTATGTCACTCCAGAAAAACCAAAAGAAAGAACAGCACAACCTGATATCTCTGGGCAGGAAGTAGCCCAGAAGTGTGAGGTATTAACAGAAGTTGGTATTGGAAGTGTTACTCCAGAAAAAGCAGTGACTGCTGTTGCGCAGGCAGAACAGTTGCCATTTGAAAGTATTATACAGACTGTGCCATCTGTAAGGGAAAGTGAAGGTCAGTTCACTGGAGACGTAAAACCATTGTCCACTGTTGCAGAATTGGCATTTGTGGAAGAAAAGGGCATCACAGTGACAGAGGTGACTCTAGAAGACAAAGAAGAAAAATATGTTACTCCAGAACTTCCACAGTCAAGAGTAGCACAACCAGACGTACTTCCTCTTGAATTACTTCAGAAGACGGAGATTATAGCAGACATAGCTGTGGGTAAAGTTGAAACAGAAATTCCACAAATGGCGCAAGCAAAGCCAGAACAACTTCCATTCCAAAGTGCAGAGCAAAGTATTACAACTGCTGGAGAAGCAGAAGCTCCTTTGAAAGCACAAATACAACCAGAAGTTAAGAGTGCAGATACTGCCTTTGAAGATGCTATTACTGGTGTCAGCATAACAGAAATTACAATCCAAGATAAGGAAGACATTTATATAACACCAGATAAACCAACAGAATACAAAGCAAAACCTGACATATCAGCTCAGGAAGTGGCAGAGAAAACAGAAATCATTACTGAGAGCAGCACCGCGAAGTTCTCAAGAGAGTCTCCAGTTCGAGCCCAGGCTACTGCTAACCAGTTACCATATCAGAGTGTAATACTGTCAGAAACTGCTCCTGGGGAAAGAGAGGGAGAATTGAAAGAAACGATTAAACCTGAGATCAAGAGTGCAGATGTGTTGTTCGAAGAAGGAAAGGGATTATCTATTACTGAAGTAGTGGCTGAGGATAAAGAGGGCCGTTGTGCCTCTCCAGAAAAACCTGAAAGTAAATTTGCGAAGCCTGACATTTTGGGACAAGAAGTGGCACAAAAGACAGAAGTTGTTCCTGAAGTACGCACCGGTGAAGTTGTTACAGAGATTCCCTCTGAAGCAAAAGCAAACCCAGAACAGCTGCCTTTTGAGAGTATCGTTCTATCTGAGGCAGCAGTTCGAGAAAGTGAAGGAGAATTCAAGGGAAAACTTAAGCTTGAAACACGAAGTGCTGAATTAGCGTTTGAGGAAGGTCAAAGTGTAACAGTGACACAAGTGACATTAGAAGACAAAGAAACAGAGTATGTCACTCCAGAAAAACCAAAAGAAAGAACAGCACAACCTGATATCTCTGGACAGGAAGTAGCTCAGAAGACTGAAGTGTTGACAGAATTCAGTATTGGACAATTAATCTCGGAAGCAGCAACCAGTTTTAAAGCTCAGTCTGATCAAATGCCATACGAAAGTGTTGTACAAACACAGGCAGTTATACAAGAACATGAAGCAGATTTAATAGAACAGAAACCAAGCACAAAAATGGCAGAATTGACCTTTGAAGAAGGACAAAGTGTGACTGTTATTTCAACTATTCCAGGTGATAGAGAAAGTGAATATTTTGCTCCCGACAAACCAAAGGAACGTGTTGCTGTTAGGGACATTTTGGGGCAGGAAGTTGCTGAAAAATCTGAAATTGTACTTGGACAAAGTTTTGTGGAACTAAGTGAAGAAATACCAGTAACTGCTTGTGCAAATCCGTCACGCTTACCATTCGAGACTGTTATGTTGACTGAAACAACAATTCGTGAAAGAGAAGGTGAATTTGGCGGTGATAAAAAGCCTGATTCAAGATTAGCAGAGATTGACTTTGAGTTAGAACATGGTGTGACAATATCACAAATTACATTGGGAGATAAAGAACTTTCTTATAAGACACCAGATCTTCCTAAAGAGAGAAGAGCTTACCCTGACATTAGTGAAAGTCAAGAAGTTGCAGAACAACTGCAGGTGACGTCTGAACTATCTATAAAGGAACTAGAATCTGTTGCTCCTATACCAGAACAAGCCCGTCCTGGTCAGGTAACACTTCAGAGTGTTACTGTTATTGAAGACTTAGCCCAGGAACAAGAAACAGAGTTCACAGGAAAATTCAAGCCCACAACAAAGAAAGCTGACATTTTTGTAGAGGAAGGAAAGAAAGTCCAAATGGTAACCGAAGTCCTGGTAGAAGATAAGGAAGGTAACATACAAAAGTTGGAAATACCACAAGGAAGGAAAGCACAACCAGATATATTTGGACGAGAAGTTGCCGAAAAAAGTGAGGTGTTTGCTGAAATATGTGTCGGTGATATTCAAAGAATGGAACAGGAGAAAATAACAGCCAGTCTTCAGCAACTTCCATACGAGAGTCTTGTGCTCTCTGAAACAGTTGTTAATGAAATGGAAGATGAATTTAGAAAAGACAAAATATTGGCAACAAAAAGTGCACAGTTGACATTTGAAGAAGGTAAAAGTGTTACTGTAACTGAGGTAGTCTCTGAAGACAAAGAATCTACATATGTTTCACCTGAAAAACCTAAAGAAAGAGTAGCACAGCCAGAAATTCTTGGCAAAGAAGTAGCAGCAACAACAGAGGTTTTGCCTCAAATGGGGATCGGAGAACTTTCACAAGAAAAACCATCAGCTGCATGGGCAATTCCAGAGTCCATTCCTTTTGAAGCTATTCTTAGTACAGAAACCACTATTCGTGATCGTGAAGGTGAATTTTCTGGAGCTTTCAAACCTGATACAAAGAGTGCAGACATTTCCTTCGAAGAAGGTAAAGGAATTACAATAACAGAAGTAGTTGCTGAGGATAAAGAAATGAAATACATCACACCAGAAATACCATCAGGAAAATTAGCACATCCAGATGTTTCTGGACAAGAAGTTGCCCAAAAATCCGAAGTACTTACTGAAATCTGTGTTGGAGAAGTTGTACATGAAGCTCCCCAGAAAATTATCGCAAACTTGGAACAATTACCATACGAGAGCGTAATTCAAACAGAAGCTATAATTCGCGAAAGTGAATCTGAATTCAGAGAAGACGTTCGTTTGATTAAAAAGAGTGCAGAGTTCACTTTTGAGGAAGGGAGAAGCGTAAATGTAACACTTGTCAACGTTGAGCAGAAAGAAGGCATCCTAGAAGCAAAGGACACACCGAAAGAAAGAGTAGCCCAACCAGAAATTATTAGTCAAGAATCCGTACAATTGAGTGAAGTACTAACTCAAATGCATGTAGGAGATGTATCCCATATTTCACCGAGTACAGAAAAGGCTCATCCAGGCCAAGAAGCAGTTGAAGGACTCATAGTTTCTGAAGGCATCATTCAAGAGAAGGAGGGAACATTTGATGAATCTTTTAAACCAACTGGCAAAAAAGCCGAAGTTCAGTTTGTGGAAGGAAAAGTTGTATCAGTATCAGAGGTATTTGTAGAAGACAAAGAGGGATTCTACACTACACCTGAAGGTCCTAAGAAAGGTGTAGCAGTATCAGATATAACTGCACAAGAAGTTGCAGAGAAAACTGAAATAATTGCCGAGTTCGGTGTTGAAAAAATGAAGAGTGAGGTTCCAACTACAGCAACAGCGAAACCAGAACATCTCACATTGGAGAGTCTTGTTCAGTTACATACAGATGTAAGTGAACGTGAGGGTCACTTTGAAGGAGCTTTTAAACCAGATACCAAGAGCGCTGAATTAAAATTCGAAGAAGGCAATAAGGGAATAACTGTTACCCAAGTAGTTATTGAAGATAAGGAAGACTCTTACCAGACTGCCGAATTGCCTAAACAACGAATTGCTCATCCAGAAGTAACCGGACAAGAGGTAGTTGAACAGTCGGAGGTGATCACTAGTCTTGCACCTGGAGATATGCCAGTTGAAACTGTTCCACAAAAGGGACAGGCTCATCCAGAACAACTTCCATTTGAAAGTGTTATGCTCACAGAAGCTACTATCAGAGAAAGTGAAGGAGTGTTTGTAACGAAAGCAAAGCCAGAATCTACCACTGCAGAACTTTCTTTCCAAGAAGAGCGAAGTGTGACCGTCACAGAGATTATCGCACAAGATAAGGAGGGGACGAAAGTTATCACTGGGGTAGCCAACGAAGGAATAGCTCTTCCAGATGTTGTAGAGAGAGAAGTGGCCTTGAAAACTGAAGTCCTTCCAGGAAATGTACTAGGGACTTTGGATATTCAGACTCCAGAGTCAAGTGTTGCTAAGCAGGCTGTACCTTTACCACAACACAGTCTATTGATAACGGAACTTGACACTGGAGAACTGGAATCTGAACTTCCTGAGATGATGAAACCTTCCTCCAAAACCATCAAATTCTCCCTTGAAGAGCAAGAAGCTAAACTTCTTGTAACTGAAGTCCAGCCTGAAGATAGAGAGGGTGAGTACTTAATGAAATCAGGAATTCCAGAACAGCATGGAAAAGTAGGGTTAGAGTCATATGAAGCATTAGTATTGGAGGAAACAATTACAGGAGTAGATTTAGCAACTTTTTGTGGGGACAAAGATGTAACACAACATGAACGTGCCAGCATTGGACATTCAATTAGGACTGGGGCAGTAATAGTGTTTGAAGCTACGTCAGGTGAGAGGGAAGGTAAGTGTAGTGAACTAGTCCTACCAGATTCAAAAACTGCAGCATTAGACTTCGCGGGTGTGAATACAGGAGTTACAATAGTAGAGATGAGGCCCCATGATACTGAAGAAACTTTTACATCCGAAATAGTTCAAAGTAGACATGCAGCAACAGAATTTGTAGAGGCAGAATCTACTGTCGTGCAGGAGACAAAGTTAGAAGAAAGTTTAGGTGATGTTAGTACATTAGTTCCCAAAGAGTTCAATGTTCAGGTAAGTCATGATTTGAGGGAGGGTGTTACTATAACAATTCCAGAGATTACGGAGAAAGAGACAGAAAATGAGGATGTCATGTTCGAGCTGCAAGAGCAATCTGCTACCATGTCTATAACAGAAAGCAAGAGTGTCACAATAAGTGAAACAGTTTTAGAACAAACAGCAAAAGACATTGCATTAACTTTCGAGATGAAAGAGAGACAGGCAACCACAGATGTGGTTACTCATGATGCAGCGTTAGTGGAAGAATCAGTTCCCGGTCAGTTAGTAAAGCAACTTGACCTGCCAATACTAAAGAAAGAAACAACAGCTAATACTAGGCTAATCTCTCAACAAGCTACAATTACAGAGGTAATGTCAAGCCAACAGGATATTCAAAAACTGACTACTGATTTTACACCACATGAATCTCAGGCAAAGTCAGACTTTGAGTTACGACAGGTAGCTCTAATACAAGAGTCAAATGCACAGCACAGCACACAAGAATTTACATCGGACACCCCAGAAGAATCAAAAGCACAACCTCGTGTAATCGGTCGAGAGGTAGCAGTTATCCAGGATTCTGTACCTGATGAAAATGTGGGAGACTTCATTATCACTGCCGTATCAACAGATACACTAGCAAAACCTGGAGTGGTGATAAGACAAATTGCTGTCACACAAGAAGCTATTTCTCAAGAGGCCCTTGATGTCGTTGTACCTGAAAAATTAAATGAAACTACTGCTAGATTGAAAGTCACAACTAGTGAAGTTGCTGTTACTGAAGAAACAATTTCTCAGGAGGACACGACAAGTCTTTTAACTTCAAGTTCAATGAAGAAATCTGAAGCTACGTCGGAAATAGAAACACGGCAAGTAGCCACAACTGAACAGGCACAAATGGAGCAGTCAGTAAGAGAGTTCACAGTACAGGAGATGATGAAAAAAGTTGTGGCTAAGTCAGACTTTATTACATCTGAGGCTGCTATGGCAGAACAGCCTTGTGCTGAACAAAATGTTGTGGAATTGCAAAATTTGGACAATTTGAAACCATCACAAGCTAAGCCTGGAGTTGTGTTTAGAGAAGTGGCTATGACAAAAGAAATACACCCAGAAGATAATGTGTGTGATTTAGCCATTACTGAAGTTATGAAAGAAGGCAAAGCAATGCCTGAAATTACTACGATTGAGGCAACTATTACACAACAGATGTTTGCTGAACAGGATGTGACAGAATTCGCTGTAAAAGGTTCATTTAAAAAATCTCAAGCGACATCAGATATAGTTAGCAGAGAGGTCGCTGTGACAGAAGAATGTGGAATACAGCAAAGTACGAGTGAACTTACAACTGATATGAGCAAACTATCCCAAGCTAAACCAGAGCTTGAAACAATGAGGGTAGCAGTCACTGAACTTTCGCAGGCTGAAGTAGGTTTATCAGAACTGAAACCAAAGAAGATGATAAAAGAGACTCGTGCTACAGAAGATATAACCACAATAGATGCAGCAGTTACAGAAGAAACTTCAGTACAACAAGGTACAGCTGAATTTGTACTTTCTGAATTTAAGGAGTCACAAGCAGTTCCTGAAGTGATCACTAGAGAAGTGGCTGTAACATCAAAGGCAGTTGCAGAAGAAGATACATCAGACTTAGTAATATCGGAGTTAATGAAGGAGGTTACAGCAAAACATGACATTGTAACTAGGGAAGTAGCCATATCTGAACAACTACAAACAGAAGAAGGAACATCAGATCTGACTATAGTGCAACTTCAGAAGCAAATCACAGCAAAACCTGATGTTGTGAGTAGAGAAGTAGCTATATCACAACAAGAAATCACAGAAGAAGGAACTGAGCAATTAGTCGTGTCTGAGTTAAAGAAACATAAGAAAGCAAAACCTGATGTTGAGAGTTTGGGAGTAGCGATATCACAACAACCTGTCACAGGAGAAGGAATTTCCGACCTTGAAATTTCAGACTTACACACAGAGACTAAAGCAATACCTGACATTGTTACTAGAGAAGTGGCAGTATCACAACAGGCACACACAGAGGCTACGACCTCCGATTTATCAACATCTGAATTACTCAAAGGAACGACAGCTAAACCTAATGTTGTGAGCAGAGAAGTGGCAATATCTGCCCAACCTCTTGCAGAAGAGGGAGCATCAGATTTCACCATTACAGAGGTTCATAAAGAAACACAAGCAAAACACGAAATAGTAAGCAGAGAAGTCGCAGTCACGCAGCAACTACAAGTAGAGGAGGGATCTTCATCCTTGACTCTCCCAACACTGCAGAAAGAAACCACAGCTGAAACTGACGTTGTTACAAGAGAAGTTGCCATTTCGCAACAACCAATTACAGGAGAAGGTGCTTTAGATTTTGTTGTATCAGATACGCCCAGAGAAGCTACCGCAAAACCTGAAGTGGTATCACGAGAAATAGCCATAACGCAACAACCAGTAGCTGGAGAAGGAGAATCAGAATTATTAGTTCCAGAAATGCACAAGGAAGTAACTGCCAAACCTGAGTTTGTAATGAGAGAAATTGCTATATCACAACAACCTTTCACAGGAGAAGGATCCTCAGATTTAATCGTCCCTGAATTGCATAAAGCTTCAAGTGCAACTCGTGATATTGTTACCAGAGAAATAGCAATAACACAGCATCCACTAGCAGAGGAAGGATTTACAGACTTTAAAATATCTGACACATACAAGGAGACCATTGCTACAAGAGAAGTAATCTCCAGAGAAGTTGCAGTGGCTGAGCAACCTATTGTAGAAGAAGGCACTTCGGAATTACGTGTTTCGGAAATGCAGAAAGAAACTATGGCAAAGCGTGAAGTGGTTACAAGGGAAATAGCTATTTCAGAACAGACCACCACAAGGGAAGGAGCAGTAGAATTTGATGTTCCAGAAATGCAGAAGGAAACTACAGCGAAGCCTGATATTGTAACAAGACAAGTAGCTATATCACATAGGCCATTAACTGAAGAAGATGCGTCGCAATTAGTAATATCAGACTTATACAAAGAGATTACAGCAGACACTGAAGTTGTTTCTCGAGAAATTGCAATTTCACAACAACCTATCGTGGAAGAGGGGGCTTCAGAATTGGTTGTTCCAAAACTGGAAAAAGAGAGCAAAGCACAGTCGGATATAGTGACAAGAGAGGTAGCTATATCTCAAGAACACCTCACAGAAGAAGGTGCCCTAGACTTTACTGTTTATGATACCAGTAAAGAGACAACTGCTAAATCTGACATTGTTACACAAGAAGTAGCCATTTCCCAAGTACCTCTGACAGAAGAAGGAACTATTGATTTCAGTATTTCAGATTTGCACAAAGAAAGCAAGGCACATTCTGAGGTGGTGACTAGAGAAATTGCTATTTCACAGCAACCGCTAATGGAGGAAGGTATATTAGATCTTGTTATTTCTGAATCACAAAAGGGAATTACAGCAAAACCAGATGTTGTGACTAGAGAAGTTGCAATTTCACAACAACAACTAATAGAAGAAGCAACTTCGGATTTCACTGCCACTATTTCAAAGAAAGAAACTAAAGCACAAGTTGGTCTTACAACTCAAGAAGTTGCAATAACTGAACAGCTTCTGTGTCAGCAAAGCACTATGGATTTTGTAGCTCCTGAATTAAAAGAAACAATTCGAGCGAAGTCTGAATTCGAAACTAGAGATTTAGCTGTAACAGAAGAATCACAGTCACATGAAATTTCAACGGAACTTAGTATATCTGAGTCACATAAAGTGTCACAAGCTCAGCCTCAAGTTGTTGCCATGAGTGTTGCACTAACACATGAAACTCAAACTGACCAAGACACTACAGATTTTATCACGCCGAGCACAGCAAAGGAGACAACTGCTGTACCAGAGTTTGTTCCCAGAGAGGTAGCCGTTACTGAGCTATCTTTACCAGAATTTAATGTTGAAGATTTTCTGGCATCTTCAGAAGTTCCAAGTTCAGTTGCGGTTTCAGAAATTGTCACTCAAAAAGTAGCAATATCTGAAGAACATCAGACAGAACAGACAGTTCAGGAATTGCATGTCAAAAAGCTTCTAGAAGAAACGAAAGCTGCAGAAAACATTGTCACAAGAGAAGTTGCCGTGACAGAAGAATCAATTTCAGAATTAGGTACAACTGAATTTGTTCCAACAGATTTGAAGAAAGGATCGCTAGCTACAAGAGAACTTGAATCTAGAGAAGTTGCTATCACAGAACAACCACAGACAGAAATGAGTGTAGCAGAGTTAACAGTATCAGCTTTGCAGAAGGAGGTTACTGCACAGTCTGATATTTTGACCAAAGACGCCATCATTACTCAACAATTAAATGTCGAACAAGATATATCAGAACTAAGTGTGACAGAAATTCTAAAAGAAAAGAAAGCTCATTCAGAATTAGAATCAAGAGAAGTTGCAGTAACTGAACAACTTCAGGCAGAAGAACAAATAACTGGTTTGAATATTTCTGAGCTTCCGAAAGAAATGCAAGCCAAATTTAGTGTCATGACAAGAAATGTAGCCACAACACAAGAGTCAGTTCCTCAGCAAGAAACACAAGAATTTATTTTAGAAGATTCAAAACAAATTACCTGTGCAACACAAGATCTTGTAATGCATGAGACAGCAATCACTGAACAGCCCACTACACAGGAAAGAACAACAGATATGCCTTCCCCAGGAATGGCTAGGGAATCACAGGCCAAGCCGGATATAGTGGCAAGGGAAGCTGCACTTACACAGCAAATGATCACACAACAGAGTGTATCACATTTTGAAACTGTTACACCTGAGAGATTGTCACAAGCCACGTCCAATGTTATAACCCGAGAAGTGGCAATAACTGAAGAATCTCAAGTTGAGCACGGACTGAAGGGTATGGAGACAACAGAACATAAACAGAGTATTGCAGTTGCAGATTTTATAACACAGACTGTAGCTGTAACCGAAGAAACAGTATCCCAGCAAGGCACGCAAGAACTAACAACAGAAGTTAGGAAGAGCACCAAAGCCACTCCTTCACTAACAACGATGGAAGTGGTAATTACACAGCAGCATCAAACTGAGCAGACTGCAGAGAGCATTGTTGTTGAAAAACAAGGAAAGAAAGTTACAGCTGAGTCAAAGTTCGTAACAGGAGAAGTTATCATTGTTGAACAACCACAAACAGAACAGGATGTTACTGAATTTTCAACAGACGTGAAGAAGGAAGGATTGGCAACAACAGAGATTGAATCCCGAGGTGTCGCCATCTCACAGGAGTCAATACCCCAGCAAGTCACTGAAGATCTGTTTGTGCATGATATGAAGAGAGAACAAAAGGCTGTGCCTGAGCTAGAAACTAGAGAAGTTGCAATAAGTGATCAGCCACTAACAGCACAGGATGTAACGGAATTAAATGTAGCAGAACTCCTCAAACAAGTTCAGGCACAAGCTGATATTGTAACAAGAGAAGCAACATTGACTCAGCAAGTAGTTACACAAGAGACAAGTGGTGATCTTTTGGTGTCTGAATTATTGAAGGAAGTTCAAGCTCAACGAGAAATTGTTACTAGAGAGGCTCCTACTATTAAAGAAGTTCAGACTGAACAATCTACTAAAGAACTGAATGTATCAAAATTGGATACTGAAGTCACTGCTACATCAGATATTGTATTAAGAGAAAGTGCTATAGTTGAACAGCCTCAAACAGAACAAAACGTGACTGAAATAATAGTATTAGAAAAAGGAAAAGAAACAACAGCAATCGCTCATATAACTAGTCAAGAGGCTGCTATAACTGAACAACCTCAGGCTGAAGAGCAGACTTCCACTTTAGTTATCTCAGAGCGTATTAAAGAATCAAGAGCAGTACCTGAAATTGTCACCAGAGAAGCTGCAGAAACTGGACAGACACTTCCCGAACAACATGTAACAAGCCTTACAGTATCGAAGTTAGTTCCTGAAGCCACAGCAATTTCTGGCGTTGTTGTTAGAGAGGTAGCAGTTACAGAACATAATATAAGTGAACAGAATATCTCAAATTTAGAAATAACAGAATTGACAGAAGGTGTTGCCAAACAAGAATACATAAGCCACGAAGCTATGGTAACTGAAGAACAACAAGCAGAAGAGGACACATCAGATTTCATATCAGAGGCAATGAAAGAATCAAAAGCCAAACCAGAAGTAGTAACAAGAGAAGCCGCTGAAACAAGTGAAATAAAAACAGAACAAGAATTTACAGAATTGACAATGTCGAAAATGCCTGAATCGACAGCAAAGGCCAACATTATTACAAGGCAAGCTGCAATAACAGATCAACCAATCACACAAGAGAATGTGACACAAATGACTGTGCAAGAATTCAGGGAGACTAAAGCTACTCCAAAAATCACAAGAAAAGAGGCAACCATAATTGAACAACACAGTGCTGAGGAACAAATTCAGAAATTAAGCATTGATCACAAACCAGAGGAGTCACAGACCAAGCCTCAGATTATACCTATAGAGGTAGCTGAAACTAATCAAACTGTTGTGGAAGGCACTGTTGCAGATCTATCAATTGAAAGTTTCGTGAGAGCTGTTGCAACATCTGATATCATATCAAGACAGGCTGCAATTACAGAACTTTCACACACAGAGCAAGGTATGACCGACCTTGTAACAATGGAGAAATTCACAGAAGGTAGAGCTGAAACTAAAATTACAAGCCAAGAAGCAACAGTAACTGAAGAGATTCGCACAGAAGAAGAAGTTCCAGATTTGAAAGTGACTGTGCTGCGGAAAGAAACACAAGCTAAATCAGAAATAGTTACTGTGGAAGCTACTGAAACAAAAGAGATACTTAGTGAGCAAAATGTTACTGAATTCAATGTTACAATGGCAGTTGAAGCTAAAGCTGAAGCTGATATAATAACGAGAAAAGCTGCTATAGTTGAACAATCTCTTACAGAACAAGACATTTCACATCTTACAATAGACACAGCCCATACTGAATCAAAAGCCTTACCAGAAGTTATCAGCCAGCAAGCTGCTGTTACTGAAGAACTGCTCACATCTGAAAGTGTTCCTGAATTCAAATCATCTGACGTGCCTCAAGATATAAAAGCTATGCCAGGAGTAATACCGAGAGAAGTAGCTCAGACTCTCCAAATAGAAGCTGAACAAAATGTTATACCAGTTCCAGTTGCGGAATCAGTGAAGGAAGCAAAAGCCCAACCTGATGTAATACCTAGACAGGCTCCTGTTACTCAACAGTCACTAACTGAACAAAGTATTTCTGACCTTAAGATTCCTGAAGTCCAGTCATCTAATGTACAAGTCATATCAGAACTTGTAGAACGAGAAGCTGCAGTGAGTGAACAGAAAGAAGTCGAGCACATGGTATCTAGTATCATGTCAACACTAAAGTCAGAAGAAGCGAAAGTCAGGTCCCAAGTAACCATAAGAAAGGCTGCTTTAATAGAACAACAAACCACAGAAGAAGATGTAAAGCAATTAAAATTGCAAGAAATTGATAGTAAGAGGCAGGCCACACCAGGAGCTATAATCCGGGAAGTAGCAGTAGTAGAACAACCACTAACTGAAGAGCAGGAAATGCAATTTAAAATTCCAGAAGACAAAAGAAGATTATCAAAAGCTCAAAGCAGCTTTTTAACTCAGACTGTAGCCATTACACAGGTGTCTGTTTCTGAAGAAAGCACTGCAGATTTTGCTCCTACTGAGTCAAAACCAGCTGATATGTATGCAACAACTAAGTATACACCAAGAGAAGTTGCAGTTAAACAGTTGCCGTACACAGAGGAAAGTACAGAAGAATTTTTGGGTGTAAGAGGAGAAGTAGACACAAAGGCTACTTTGGCTTTAACAGAAGGACGCGAAGCACCTCTTGTTGAAGAAGAAACACCTTCCTTGACTCTTGGAACTCTGAGAGAATCTACATTCGATGAAGTGCAACGTGTAGCAATGGTGAGACAAGAACATGCTCATACAATTTCTGATGTTTCTCATAATATTCCTTTTGAGTTAGAGGGTACATATAATATAGAAAAGGAGCATTTTGAAAAAGCGGGTGTTACTTTCCAATTAGGGGAGGGGGTTACGGTCACTTCAGGATTTAGGACAGAGGAATCTGCATTGACATTACCTGATAGTCAAATGCCAACAGAAATGGCAACTATGACGCTCACTAGTAGCAACAGAGGGGTATTAATTCAGGAAGAGGTTAATCTATCCTATGTAGTGGAAGGGGAATTTCATTCAAAACAATATGATGTTGATGCTGCCACAACTAGTGTCACAAGGCCAGTCACTAGTGCCCAAGTGTGTGAGGTAAGTGTACATGAGAGGGAAGGTACCCTCTTGCCACTGCCTAAAGAGCAAGTACGACTGCTGGCAGCGGCTGAGGACATTAGTGATGTAGTAATCACTGACACACCTCACAGTGATGATACACTCACACTAGCACATGACAAATTCACTGGCACACCGCTTGAAGAAAGCAAAACACAATTCACCACTGCAGAATACAAGCAGATCACACAACCTGGTACAGATGAAGACATGACAGTGTTGGTCCACACAACAACACTCGAGCACGAACACCAACACATAACCTCGACAGAGGTCAAACCAGAGCCTAGCAGCCAACACACGCAGCATATCACCACCGTGCTCTCGCCTCACGAAACCGTTGACATTTCAGAGATCCTGGCCGAGATGGCCCCACAGACTACTCACACAACTGCCACACAGTCGTTCGAGCAGGTGCCAGCAGTCTTAGTAAGTGAAACTACAGCTCACATCAGGGAAGGTGAGTATGTAACAGACGTAATTCAGCAGACTACAGCTTCGGAAGTGGTAGAAGACGTCGCAACGCAGTTCCAGACTGTAAAAACTGCTTCCGGTACGAAGGTCATAAAACGAACCATCAGGAAGACAGTTAAGGGTGGAAAGAAAACTTTGATCCAAGCTGATGAAGGAGAAGAAGGTGGAGTGTACATTGAAGAACTTGTTGAGGAAGGAGAGACAGATAAACCTGAAGAAGTGACACCTGTTTTAGTGGAGGAAGTGCCTGAAGAAGTAGTATTTACTGAAGAGACACCTGAAGTTGTCACAGAAACAAGAAAGAAGAAGATTGTAAAGAAAGTAATCAGGAAAAAAGGAGGTAAGGAAGAAGAAACTGTAATCACAGTTGTAGAAGAAGGTGGAAAGAAACCGGAGATTCTTGAGGAATTTGATACAGATAAACCTGAAGAAGTGGCGCCTGTTATAGTGGAAGAAATGCCTGAAGAAGTAGTAGTCATTGACGAGACACCTGAAGTCACAGAAACAAGGAAAAAGAAGATTGTAAAAAAAGTGATCAGGAGGAAAGGAGGTAAGGAAGAAGAGACTGTAATCACAGTTATAGAAGAAGGTGGAAAGAAACCAGAGATTCTTGAGGAATTTGATACAGATAAACCTGAAGGAGTGGCGCCTGTTATAGTGGAAGAAATGCCTGAAGAAGTAGTAGTCACTGATGAGACACCTGAAGTTGTCACAGAAACAAGGAGAAAGAAGATTGTGAAAAAAGTGATCAGGAGGAAAGGAGGTAAGGAAGAAGAAACTGTAGTCACAGTGGTAGAAGAAGATGGAAAGAAGCCTGAGATCACTGAAGAATTTGACACAGATAAACCTGAAGAAGTGGCACCTGTTATAGTGGAAGAAATGCCTGAAGAAGTGGTAGTCACTGAGGAGATACCTGGAGTTATTAAAGAAACAAGGAAAAAGAAGATTGTGAAAAAAGTGATCAGGAGGAAAGGGGGTAAGGAAGAAGAAACTGTAGTCACAGTAGTAGAAGAAGATGGAAAGAAGCCTGAGATCGTTGAAGAATTTGACACAGATAAACCTGAAGAAGTGGCGCCTGTTATAGTGGAAGAAATGCCTGAAGAAGTGGTAGTCACTGAGGAGGTACCTGGAGTTATTAAAGAAACAAGAAAGAAAAAGGTCGTGAAGAAGGTGATCAGAAGAAAAGGAAGTAAGGAAGAAGAAACAGTGGTAACAGTTGTGGAAGAAGATGGAAAGAAACCAGAGGTAACATTTTCTAAAATTACTTCTGAAGACACAAAACCAAAAGCAATAGAGGACACAGAGAAACCAGTCGTTGAAGAAGAAAAAGAAGAGAAGACTGTCATAATTGAAGAAATGCCTGAAATTCAAACATCAGAAGAAGCTCCCGAGAAACGTCGAAAAAAGAAAACAAAAAAGCAAAAGGAGTTGGTAACTGAAGAAGAAATTAGTGAAGCTGTTGTACTTACTGAAGAAACTAAACATCCGACGCTGGTTGAAGAAGTACCAAAAGAGGAAGACGTAATAACTGAAGAGGAAACAGTGGATGAAATAGAAATGAAACCACAGCATGAAAAAGTAAAAATCGTTGAAGAAGAAGAATTTAAAAAAGTCGAAGAAATATCTACGGAAGTTAGAATGAAGAAACCAAAAAAGAAAACTGTTACTGAAATTGAGGAATTGAGAGAAGTAGTCAAGGAAGATGAACAAGCAGTGACAGAACAGAAGATTAAACATAAAGTAAAGAAACCTAAGAAATCACCTGAAGAAGCAAAAGAATTGGGTGAAGAAACATTAGAAGCAGAACATGTAGTTACTGAAAAAGTTTCCGAGTTACTGCCAAAAGAATCAATAGAAGCACTGGAAACTACAGAAGAAAGTAGGCCCAAACCAATCGAGGAAGTAAAACCAGACAAGAAAAAGAAACCTAAAAAGAAAACAGTAGATGAGAAAACGGTGGTACCTCTGGAAGAAAAGGAAGTTCCTTTGCAAGAGGAAGTTACAGAAGAGATAGAAGAGGAAAAGGAAATTGAAGACACCGAAGTTAAAGAAGAGATTGATAAGAGAGGTGTTAAAATAGTGAAGAAGAAGAGGAAAGTGAAAACAAGAGAAGACACAGAAAAACTTCCAGCTGAACAACCGGAGGAAATTGTTGAAAGTTATGAACCAACAAAACCAAAAGAGAAAGAAGTTCCAGAGAAGCCTAAAGATAAAAAACCGACATTAGTAAAAGAAAAACCACAGCTAATGAAAATTGAGCGCAAAGAAATAAAGCCCACTAAAGTGAAAGTGGTTGATGTTACTAACGTAGAAGAATTGCCACTGTTTGCACAAATAAAATTGAAGAAGCCTAAAATAATTGAGAAGAAAGAAATTAAAAGTGTTGAACTTCCAAAAGTTCTACTGAAAAGTCGTATAAAACATATACATTATCCCCCAGAAGAGCTAAAACCCATTATTACTGTACTGAACGTTAAACCAGATCACGGTATATTGTCCCGAAATACTCAAGAAGCTTTGAAGTTGCAGAAAAAGAAAATTAGAAAAGTTAAACTACAAGGTAAGGAGGAAACAGAGTTGGAAGAATCTCAGTTTGAATTGGAAGAGACAGAAAAGCCACAACCCGAGGAAGAAGAAATAAAAACTTCATGGGAGAAATTACCTAAAAAACCTGAAACTGAAGAAAAAGAACCACAAAAATTGGTTATTGGTAAAGGAAAAGTGCCTGAGGTTGAACAACCCGAAGAAAAGATAAAACTGAAGAAAATACCAGAAAAACCGAAAGTACCAGAAGAAGAAACAAAACCTAAACCACGGAAACCTGCACCCGAGGAAGAAAAACCCAAGAAGGAAAAGGAAGAAGTTCCAGTAAAACTAAGGCCTATAGAAGACATTGATTTTGAGAAAGAAGAGCCAGAAATTCCTCAACCCGAAATTGAGGAACCTAAGAAGCCAGAAGAATCAAAGCCTGAAGAAGACAAGACAAAGCGGCCAAAAGCAAAGAAACCTAAAAAAGAACCCGAAGTGGTCCAGATACCACTTGAAAAGGGTGAACCTAAACAACCACAACCAGATGAAGAGAAAGACATCACTTTGAGAAAGAAGATGGGTGAACCTGAGAAGGAAAAGCCGGAAGATATTACTTTAAAACCGTTTACTAAAGAAAAGTCCCCAGAAGAGAAGGACAAAAAGGAACTTGAAATTGGAAAACCGGAATTTAAGAGAAAAGAGGATGACAGTGAGGAAATAGTTGCTCCTATTCTCACTGATGAAGAAAAGAAGAAAAAACGGCCGAAGAAGAAAGTTAAGGATATAAAACCAGAAGTCCCTCAAGAAGATGACAAAAAACCAGTTGAAGAAATAACACCACAGCCAGAAGATGAAGAAGAAGTAGAGGTTACTAAAACAACAGTTGAGTTAAAGCCTGATATTGAAGAAGAAATAACTATTGAATTTAAACCCAAAGAAAAGGAAGAAGTTACATTAATAATAGAAGAACAGAAAGTAGAAGAAGAGAAAAAACAATCAGAAATGATCGTTGAGTTACAGGTAAAGGAAGCTGAAGTTCAAAAGAAGGTTGTAAAGAAAGGAAAGAAGAAAGTAACAATAGTAGAACGTATTCAGTTACAAAAAGAAGGCGAAGAAGAATCTGTACCAGAAGAAGTCGTTGAGGTAACAGACGAATTAATTCCATTGGACTATAAAACTTCAGAGGCCAAGCCACGATATGAGAAATCAGAAACCATGGAAGTTGAGGAAAATGTTCCTCTGGAAACTATTGAAGACATTTCTAAAAAGCCTGAAAAGATAAAACAAGCAAAACCGGAATTAAGTCTACAATCTGCAGTCACTATAGAAGAAATTACAGCTGAAGATAAAGATATTCCATTTGAAGAAAAAGATAGGTCAATAAAGGCAAAAGCAAAAGTGGAAACGAAAGAGCGTATAGTTGTAGAAACATCAGAAGTTGTTACAAAATGGAAGGAAACAGAAAGACATGATGAGAAACCTGAAGAAGGTCAGGTTGTGCAAGATATCTTACCTCAAGAAGAAATTTCTACCTCTGTTATTCAAACTGTAGAAAAGGTTGAACCACTATCCCAAGTTCCTTTCCCATCTGAAGACACTGCCCAAGTTATTGTTGAACAGTCATTATTGGCCACAGTTACTGAACAGAAAACCGTAACTGATAAAGCTCCGGTTTCTGAGAAAGAAGCCCTTGAAGCACAGCAAGAAATTGAAGTTATCCAAGAACAGAAGGTAGTAGAGAAGAAAAGAAAGACACGAAAGGCACTTAAACCTTCAACTTCAGAAGAAGTACCAGTGGAGAAGATTGAAACATTAGAAATTGAGAAGCCCTCAACTGAAGAAGCTAAACCAACTATAACACCAAGAGAAGCTTTGGTTATTGATCAGGTGTCACCTGAACAAAGAGCAAAGGAATTTCATGTTTCTGAATTGGAGGAGGAGTCGCTCAGTGTTAGTGTTATTCTTAAGGATTCTGTTTCAGTGACAGATATATCAGTGTCTGATGTTACAGAAGAAATAACACCAGTTAAAGCTCCCACTGCCGAGGAGGTAACTGTTAGTATAGGTGAACGACAGGTAGCTTCACGTCAGGAAACACGTCTTGGTGAGATCGTACAGGAACTGCCTGACCAACAGAAACCAGCACACGAGCGAGCGAAGACAACAGTGACTTCCCAGGAGACAGTAACATTCTTTGAAGTCCAGCCACAGCAAACAGGTGAGGCCTATCTACCAGAAGAGACACCTAAGGATACACATGCTAAACCAGTATATCCTGAAAATGTTTCAGTAACTGTAAAACATATTGAAACCTTTGAAACTCACACAATGCTTGACCAACCTATCACCACCTCAGAAAACATATCACCTTCTATTATTCCCCAAAAAACACTCTCTGTTATATTAGTTGACACAGAACACAAAGAAGGGGTATTAATTCCACAGGAAAAACCACACACAGAATCAGCAACACAATTCCTTCCTGAACAGGATTCTGTCACAGTCAGCCAAGTTAAAACTGTAGAGACACCTTCAGAGTTTGTAACACCGGAGACACTTGGCGAGAGTGCGGTCACCATTTCGACACTCAGTACAGTGGAGCCTGTGTCCATCACAGAGGTACAGTTGGCACAAGCACCAGGTGAGGAAATCATTCCACAGAAAAAACCACAATCAGAAACAGCCCAAAGGATACTATCCACACAAGAACCATTACAAATACAAGAAGTCACCACGGAACAGATTGCTACAGTTACGTCACCTGAAGAAACACACCAGGTCACAACACAAGTGCAGAAAGTCGTCCAGAAACGACAGTTTGCAACCACAATTACAGAAGTCACTACAGACACAAAGGAGGGAGAAATCGACAAATTCACAACCACACAAGAACAGGCTACAATTACCATACCAGAAACAAAACAACACCTAACAATTACTCAAGTTGAAACTGACCTATTTCCAGGTGAGATACCAGAATCAACTACGCCTACAAAGGAGCAGGTAAGACCCACTATTCCTCAGGAAAAGCAGTCAGTTATTGTAGAGACTGCAGAGGCAATTGTACAAGAAGAATCCTTCGTGGAAGAAGAGGTACCTAAGCTGCAGATAAAGAAAGAGGACATTCCAGAGCTAGAGACTCCTAAGAAAGAAGAAGTGGAAGTGAAGGAAGTTCCTAAGATACCGAAGAAAAAGAAGGTAGTTCCAGAGAAACCGAAGACTGCAACTGAAGAAAGAACTGAAGAAATTGCAGAAGATTTTGTTCCAGAAAAATTACCAGTTAGTGAAAAGGCCGAAGAATCCTTCATTGTACACGAAGGAAGGGAAACCATACAGATCACTGAAGGTGTTACTACTACAGAACTCAAGAAAGCCGATAAACCACGTGTTGGTAAAGCAGAGCAAACTGTCATACTCCACGAAGGGACGGAAACTGCTGAAGTTACAACAGAAATAGTTACAGAAGAACTTGGAAAGATAGAAAAACCTGCTCCTGTAACAGCAGAACAGACTCTCTTACCTCACGAGGTTAGAGAAACCATTCAGGTTACAGCAGAAACACACACAGAAGAATTAAAGAAACCTGAGATCACAGTTCCAGTTGAAGCCGTACCCATTGAGGAAACTGCAGAAGAGGTGACAGTGTCAGAAACAGATGTTAAAGTTCCTGTGAGAAGACCATCAAAGAAGAAAAAGAAGGAGGTTGAAAAGCCAAAACCTTCAGAATTAATTACACAAGAAGAGTCTGTTGAGGACATCGTCCCAGTAATTAAACCCAAACCAGAAAAGGCAAGAGATGCAGTCACTGAGGCAGAAGCTGTTGAAATTACCGAAGTTACTCCTGAAGTTACAACAGCTGAAATTAAACCAGAAGAACGTGCGCCCAAAGAGGCTAAACTTTTGGAAGAACAAGAAGAACCTGTAAGTGTAACAGAAGTTGATGTTAAAGCTCCAATAAAGAAACCTTCGAAGAAAAAGAAGAAAGTCGTTAAAGAAGAACGTCCGACTGAAGCAGAGGTTGTTGAAGAACCCCAGCCTGTCTTTTCTGAGGAAGAAGAAGAAGAGAAGCCCATAAAGAAATCCGAGGAAGAGAAGCCAATAGAGAAGAAACCTGTAGAAGAGAAGCCAAAGGAGAAAAAGCCAGTTCTTGAGAAAATGAAACCACAATTAATGAAAATTGAAAGGAAAGAAATCAAACCTACAAAAATAAAAGTAGTCGATGTAAAAGAGGAAGTGCCACTGTTTGCACAGGTAAAACTAAGGAAGGCTTCAATTCAGAAAAGAGAGATACAGGCAACTGAACTTCCAAAAGTGTTACTGAAGAGCAATTTGAAAGTTGTTGAATATCCTCCTGAAGAAATCAAACCAATCGTTACAGTTCTTAATGTGAAATCAGATCGTGGAATTCTCTCACGCAATACACAAGAAGCTTTGAAATTACAAAAAAGGAAGATAAGGAAAGTTAAATTATCAGAAAAAGAAGAAGTTGAACTGGAAGAACCTGCATTTGAGATTGAAGAGCCAGAGAAGGCTGTTAGTGAAGAGGAGGAAGAAGAAAAACCATCATGGGAAAGATTGCCAAAGAAACCTGAACCAGAGGAAATTGAAGAACGTAAATTGGTGATGGGTAAAGGTAAAATACCGAAAGTCGAGGAAGAAGCAGAACAAGTCACTTTGAAGAAAATTCCACAGAAACCACAAGAGGCTGAAGAAATTGTTACAATTAAACCAAAGAAAATTGAGCCGCAAGAAATTAAGACACGTGAGCTTTCACAAGAGGTGCCACTAGAGTTGAAACCACTTAAGAAACCAAAGCCATACAGAGATGAACCTGAAGAGATACAACCTCCACAAGTGGAACAAGAAGTGCCAGAAGAAGAAGTACCACAACCTGAGAAGGTTGTAATACCAAAGCCAAAAGAAACTAAGCCAGAACCTGAAGTCATTCAGATTCCTTTGAAAAAGGGTGTGCCCAAGAAACCAGTTCCAGAGCCAGAAGACGATATATCGCTTAGAAAGAAAATGGGAGAACCAGAAAAGGAGATTCCAGAGGAAATAAAATTAAAACCATTCACTAAAGAAAAACCGCAAGAAGAACCAGAGGAGAAAGTTGTTAAAATCGTAAAACCGAAACCAAAAAAGAAACCTGAAGAAGAGGAAGAGATAAAACCTGTATTTTTCAAACATGAAGACGTACCTGAAATAACAGAGGAAATAAAACTTAAGAAACCTGCTCCAAAATTGCCAACAGAGGAAGAAACTGTAGAAGAAATTAAATTAATTAAACCAAAGAAGCCTGTTGAAGAAGAAATCGTTGAAGAAATAACGCTGAAGAAAGTAAAACCAGAACCAAAAGAAGAAGTTAGCGAAGAAATTGTAATTACGAAACTGAAGCCAAAAGAACCAGTGACTGAGGAAGTAGCAGAGGAGATAACGATAAGAAAAATAGAACCAGAAAAACCGAAAGAAGAAATTCGTGAAGAAGTAACTCTTAAAAAAGTGAAGAAGCCAAAGAAACCTGAAGTGGTGGAAGATGTGGCTGAAGAAATTACCATTAAAAAGAAAGAGCCAGAGAAACCACAAGAAATTGAGGAAGTAAGTGAAGAAGTAACTCTTAAGAAAGTGAAGAAGCCAAAAAAACCAGAGGTGGTAGAAGAAGTGGCTGAGGAAATCACCATCAAGAAGGAACCAGAGAAGCCACAAGAAGTGGAGGAAGTGAAGGAGGAAATAACTCTTAAGAAAGTGAAGAAGCCAAAGAAACCTGAGGTGGTGGAAGAAGTGTCTGAAGAAATCACCATCAAGAAAAAGGAGCCAGTTCCACAAGAAGTGGAGGAAGTGAAGGAGGAAATAACTCTTAAGAAAGTGAAGAAGCCAAAGAAACCTGAGGTGGTGGAAGAAGTGTCTGAAGAAATCACCATCAAGAAAAAGGAGCCAGTTCCACAAGAAGTGGAGGAAGTGAAGGAGGAAATAACTCTTAAGAAAGTGAAGAAGCCAAAGAAACCTGAGGTGGTGGAAGAAGTGTCTGAAGAAATTACCATCAAGAAGGAGCCAGAGAAACCACAAGAAGTGGAGGAAGTAAGTGAAGAAATCACTCTTAAAAAAGTGAAGAAACCAAAGAAACCTGAAGTGGTAGAGGAAGTGGCGGAAGAAATCACTATCAAGAAGAAAGAACCAGAAAAACCGAAAGAAGTGGAGGAAATAAGTGAAGAAATCACTCTTAAGAAGGTGAAAAAGCCAAAGAAACCTGAAGTGGTAGAAGAAGTGGCTGAAGAAATTACCATCAAGAAGGAGCCAGAGAAACCACAAGAAGTGGAGGAAGTAAGTGAAGAAATCACTCTTAAAAAAGTGAAGAAACCAAAGAAACCTGAGGTGGTAGAAGAAGTAGCTGAAGAAATCACTATCAAGAAGAAGGAACCAGAAAAACCGAAAGAAGTGGAGGAAATAAGTGAAGAAATCACTCTTAAGAAGGTGAAAAAGCCAAAGAAACCCGAAGTGGTAGAAGAAGTAGCTGAAGAAATCACCATCAAGAAGGAACCAGAGAAACCTAAGGAAGTGGAGGAAGTAAGTGAAGAAATCACTCTTAAGAAAGTGAAGAAACCAAAGAAACCTGAGGTGGTAGAAGAAGTGGCTGAAGAAATCACAATAAAAAAGAAAGAGCCAGAGAAGGAAACACCTGCAGAGGACATAGCTGAAGAGTTTACCATTAAACCTAGAAGGAAGGGTTCGAGGAAAGAGTCTGTAGAGGAGATAACAGAAGAAATCACTCTTAGGAAGTTGAAGCCAGTAAAGAAACGTGTCCCACAAGTGGAAGAGGTAACAGAAGTAGAAACTGTGACTATTGTACCCAGTGTCACCAAGACAAAGGAAGAGATAGAGCAAGAATTCAAAATTCAACTGCACACATATGAAGAGGAAGACATAACAATGTCAGGAAAAGTACGTCTTAAAAAACAACGTCCAAAAACATTTGCTGAAGAAACAGGTGAAGAAACAATCAGAATCACGCAAGAAATAGAAGGTCCCGAAGAAGTGGAGATCATTGAAGAACCTGAAGAAGAGGAAGTGGAAGTGGTAGAATTCACAGGTTCTAGAAAACGTCCTAGTTATAGTTATAAGGTGGAGGAACCAGAGGAAGAGGAAGAAACTATTCGCCTAGGACCACGAAGGATATCTGAAGACATACAAGAGAATTTCCAAGTACAGCTGAAACGCAAGACATCACAGGAAGTGCAACAAACGTCATACTCTGTGCAGGAAATAGAGGAGGCAGTCCAGATCGGCTTGAAGAAGAAGCATGTCCAAGAAGGTACTCTGTACGAGGAGGAGTCTATGCAGGTCAAGCTGAAGCCCAAACGAAAGCCATCGAAGACCATAGAGCAAGGTTAAAAAAACTTATTATTGCTTTCTTCCCAGCTGTAGTGAACAGAAATTACTGCTTCTATTGCTGCACTAATGCAAAACCATAACACACTGCTTATTATTGCTTATTCCACTTCAAAGTGTGCTGTAACACTGCTTACTACATTTAGCTGCTTTGTCATTGCTTTGCAGACGTCCTCAATGGCGTCATCAATGGTCGAATGGTTACCATGTTTGTCATGAGGTCTGAAGTCCGCGGGTTCAAACCCAGCTCATGGAGATGGATTTTTTAAGAATGATATAATAGTACATTATGCAACGAGCCTATAATGATAGTAATTAAGAAGCGAGTATGGATGTTTATGAAACGAGCGCAAGCGAGTTTCATAATTTTCATATGAGCTTCTTAATTACCATTATAGGCGAGTTTCATACGACTTTTTATGCTCGACCATATTTCTAACTTGAAATTATTCAGATGTATACATTATTTTATTTGTATCTGACAAGATCGGAAGTGACCTTGTTCTAGGTCGTGAATTGTGAGATGTGCGCAGACGCGAAAGTATTGATGTTTTTCGAGGAACAATAATGTCATTGACCTTGTGTAATCCCGTTAAACTTGGTATAACCTTGATTATTGAATTCGACATTGAAAAACGAGATGACAAATTGAATTTATTTGAATATTATTTACAATTAACGCTAATTATTATAGTAACAGAACATAACCTTCTGCGACAGTATTGGATTTCCAGCCTCCGTGATTTTCGCTAATTCTCTTTCGATTGCATATCCGAGAATAATCGATACTTGCGGTTTTATAATGGTACAAAGCTGACTTGTCATTGGCTGAACACCTGTAAGCTGAGTTGTCATTGGCTGAAAACACCTGTACTTTAATGAGTAGGTGTACTTTAATGACATGCATTAAAGGATTGCTACCAGGTGTATAATTACTACGTTTCGGCATGGTCGAGCATAATATTATAAAACCCTTAGTGTAGATTCCTTTGAAATGGAATTAAAGAAATGGCTCGTATAGATTTATGACATTGGGAAGAAATCTTCCTCTTAATGAAAAAGATGTACCTAAGTAAAATAAACAGAGCTCTAATTAACCATATAAATATACAACTCTGCTAGTCAGAATCCTAGGAAAATTTCACTTTTAATTATTGCTCCCTTTTCAAAAAGTGGAATTTGACACAGTCTCGCTAACAAAGTTCATAAAGATCTAATTGAAAGCACTGGTAACCAAGCAAACCATTATTGCTTCGCTGCTCACACTCTTTTGTCTTAAGCAATATACAAATTTTTGCTTCCTCATTGTTTGTGCGAATAGTGTGTTGTTTGTATATAAGTGAATTCATTGATGTTTTTATTGTGAAATATGTTACATTTTTAGATAAGGAGAATTGTTTCTCAACTGGGTATTTCTTCAGCACAATTGTGTTTGTGCTTTGTACATCATCAGTTTTATATGGTATTTCCATTGCAGTAAGTATATGTTTTAGAAAAGCAAACTAACTAATGTCTGGCTTCAGTTCAGATTTTGTTGTGCAGGCATGCTGTTGCTTCTTTTGTTTGAGGATTGTATGAACATGATGGAATTTGTAAATGAGCACAATATTTTGATTGGATCACGTTTCATAAGTTTTGTGAGCCATTACAGAAACATTATGGTATGATATGTTATATTATCTTCTCAAAAAATAAAATTTTGTGCTCATTTATAAAACTATAACATACAAGTAAATTGGACTTAAAATGTTTAGTAAGTAGCTGCCTTAAATTTTTGTTTATATTTTGTTTCAGTTTTTAAAAAACGAGTTTATATATATATTTTTATTGTAACAGTTTGAAAACATATTGCATTTCATTACTGATATCAACACTAGCTAGCCACAAAAAGGTTTCTGATTTTCGACCTTAGTGGTTTAATGGTTTCAAAATTCTGGTCCATATACAGAGTGTCCCCGAAGTTCGTAGACAAACTTTGACAGATTATTCTATACAGTACCAGTACCAGTACATAAAATAATTTAAAAGTTCATATAAATAAATGTTCAAAACCAGAGCATTTCTAATCTATAACTCTTTTGATGAATATTTATACATTATAAAGCATTTTCAGAACAGATGTTCTATTTACATGTCATCCATTTTAATGTCCACACCTGTGGAGTAACGGTTAGCGCGTCTGGCCGCGAAACCAGGTGGCCCGGGTTCGATTCCCGGTTGGGGCAAGCTATCTGGTTGAGGTTTTTACCGGGGTTTTCCCTCAACCCAATATGAGCAAATGCTGGGTAACTTTCGGTGTTGGACCCCGGACTCATTTCACCGGCATTATCACCTTCATCTCATTCAGACACTAAATAACCTAAGCTATTGATAAAGCATCGTAAAATAACCCATTTTAATGAAAGACTGAGCACAGTATATGACTATCACATGTGATCCAAACATCCCAGACATTCAGTTAGTTGCACATGTCCTGACATTGCATTGTTGTAAAGCTTCCACATCAGTCACTAAGACTAAATAAACGAAATGCTTTAAATGCCTCCAGAACAGTAATTAAATCCAATGGATTAAGGTCTGGGAAGTGTATACGATTTGTAACAGACTCAGCACAGCCTAAAACTTGTCTAAGAAAAACATGATGAAAGTGACAGAAAACAATGCATAGAAATGATAATAATAATGCTCAATTATGAATGAACCAGATTTTCTGCCTTATGTTCAATGGTTAATCTTCACGAAATTCATGCACAAATCGAAATAAGTCTATTGTGTAAGCCTGTATGATAAAACATAAGGTCCAAAGAACAGCCCCTCAAACAGAGCTGTAGTTTTGAAATGCTTCGGTTTTCGGACATTTATTTATGTTAACTTTTTAAATTATTCTTTGTCAGTAGAACCATCTCCCCAAAGTTTGTCGCAGCTTTGGGGAAATTTGTAAATTATTCTGGACCTAAGGTACACGGGTTCAGACCTTGCAGAGGAGTTTAAATTTGTATGCATAATAAATCTTGTCTTAATCAGACGAGAAATTAAAGCTGTTGGACACATGAATACAGGTAAATAAATACGTAATTCTACATTCAGGCCTTTATTTCTCTGGTTTAGACATTATAATAATAACGTACTGTTATGGTAGTGATCTGTGATTGGAAAGAATGTAGAACATCTCACTGAATCATAGCTTTCAATGTGCAATGATATCCACCAACAGGTTCACATATTAATTAAATTAGGTATCAAGTGAGAAAAAATGGGAGTATAAGGGTACAATACATCAGTTATTCATAGATTTCAAAAAGGCATATGACTCGGTTAAGAGGGAAGTATTATATGATATTCTTATTGAATTTGGTATTCCCAAGAAACTAGTTCGATTAATTAAAATGTGTCTCAGTGAAACATACAGCAGAGTCCGTATAGGTCAGTTTCTATCTGATGCTTTTCCAATTCACTGCGGGCTAAAGCAGGGAGATGCACTATCACCTTTACTTTTTAACTTCGCGCTAGAATATGCCATTAGGAAAGTTCAGGATAACAGGCAGGGTTTGGAATTGAACGGGTTACATAAGCTTCTTGTCTATGCGGATGACGTGAATATGTTAGGAGAAAATACACAAACGATTAGGGAAAACACGGAAATTTTACTTGAAGCAAGTAGAGCGATCGGTTTGGAAGTAAATGCCGAAAAGACAAAGTATATGATTATGTCTCGTGACCAGAATATTGTACGAAATGGAAATATAAAAATTGGAGATTTATCCTTCGAAGAGGTGGAAAAATTCAAATATCTTGGAGCAACAGTAACAAATATAAATGACACTCGGGAGGAAATTAACGCAGAATAAATATGGGAAATGCGTGTTATTATTCCGTTGAAAAGCTCTTATCATCCAGTCTGCTGTCCAAAAATCTGAAAGTTAGAATTTATAAAACAGTTATATTACCGGTTGTTCTGTATGGTTGTGAAACTTGGACTCTCACTCTGAGAGAGGAATATAGGTTCAGGGTGTTTGAGAATAAGGTGCTTAGGAAAATATTTGGGGCTAAGAGGGATGAAGTTACAGGAGAATGGAGAAAGTTACACAACACAGAACTGCACGCATTGTATTCTTCACCTGACATAATTAGGAACATTAAATCCAGACGTTTGAGATGAGCAGGGCATGTAGCACGTATGGGCGAATCCAGAAATGCATATAGAGTGTTAGTTGGGAGACCGGAGGGAAAAAGACCTTTAGGGAGGCCGAGACGTAGATGGGAGGATAATATTAAAATGGATTTGAGGGAAGTGGGGTATGATGATAGAGACTGGATTAATCTTGCACAGGATAGGGACCACTGGCGGGCTTATGTGAGGGCGGCAATGAACCTTCGGGTTCCTTAAAAGCCATTTGTAAGTAAGTAAGTAAATCAAGTGAGCCAAAATCAGTTGAGAAGAAACAATTTCGTATCTATCAAACACTCAACACTGGGAAATCAACTAAAATTAAATTCAAAGGAATTGTTTATAAATGCTCTTTATTAATAAATAATACCTAGTTTCAAGCTCTTTCTTTATCTAAATGCATACCTATAAAATGTCTTCAAACATAAGTAAATCAATACCGGTAGCATATAAAAATTTTAATTTATGTGAAAACAAAATTAAAGGTGACCACTTACATAGAGTCCAGTTTACTAATAAATGTATTGTATATAGTCTTAATAGACAATTTTATTAGACTGGGAGAGTACAGTTGTTACACAAGATCAAATTATATAAACTTACCATACAAATAGCATTATAAAATTATACTCACTTCTTTTAAGGTTGCTTATAACTCCTATAGCAACCACGACTGTTATCATTGGCATCATCATCCTTCACTTGTAATTAGGCGAGGCAAAAAGTTGTCTCCCAAATATTTCAGAAGTCTTGTTATTTCCATTTCATTTTCAGCCAGTAGTCTAAAATTTGTAGAGATAATCTGTGTTAATTCTTGTTGTAATCACTCATGCCAGTATTAATTAATTTTGTCCAGTTCTTCCACATATAATAGACAATAATAAAAAATAATCATAATCAATAATGGGCATTAGACCAAATTAGACATTTCTTTCTTTCCAATCAAAGCATTATATTACTTGATCATTCCCTTTTCATTAGTCAAAATTATGACACAAACTTTAATTGATGCTAAATGATAACGCATTGATAGACAATGTGAATGACATTGTACTCTCCCGTTTTGAGAAATGAACATTACGGTAATTTTACATATTCTTAATGGCCAATGTTCAGCTGTGTATACATACTTTTAGTATGAAATGTATCAATATGTATTAGATACTGTACTTTAAAATATCCAAGTTTTGTACAATATTATTTTAAGTAAAAAAATTGTATTTTCAAATATTGATCTTTCAAATTTGTATTTGTTAAATATTTATAATTATTCATATCACTACATATTTATGTATATGTACGTTAAAAATTTGTTATAAGACACAAAGTTTGTTTTTATTTGTGAATTGTATTTATTGTTCAAAATCACATTTCAGCCATTTCTATGTCATTATTGTTTATAACATGTTACTTTTCTTACAGTATATCTCATGTTTAAATGTAGCAATCCTAATTTTAACTTTTTACGTATTCACTTTTCAGAAGCTGTATCTCTTAGCATAACCAAAGAAACAGAAGTCTTCGAAGAAGGTAAGGAGTATTTAAGTTTTATTTAAGTTTTAGTACTGTACTTACATCATGTTAAATTGTTCTTAAAGAGGAAGAAAAAGTTAAATGTATTGTTCCTGCGTAGTAACTCTAACAAAATGTATGCCTTACGTCCTATAATTATGTGTTACACAAATAAATTGAAAGACTCCCTCTTTCTCGCCTGTGTCCTGGCAACAGGCAGTCATTGTCAACATATGTCTCTGTTGAGTATTTTCGGGAATGATGTTCAGGGGCATGGCTTCGACAACTTGCCTTCAGGAACGTCGATTGTGGAAACTGGCATTCAGGAGCAACTACCTTTAGGAAAACAGCTATTCAGGAGTGTGGATTCACGAAACTGGGTGGGAACGAAATTTCAGTATTGAAAACTGAAGTGAAATTGTCGTTTCACTGAGCATTAAATAAGCAAATAGAAAACACTCATGCTTGTTCCCTTTTTGATGGTACTGGTACACATAGATCCTTGTAAATAATTACAATAATTGAAGACCTCCCTTGAAAAAGGGTGTGACATCAAATTAATTAAATATGTGACTTTGGTGGAAAAAGTAAACTTATGTCCCTGATTAATGAAATAGTTCTGCTAGTAAATATAGGTCTAACAAATATGCCCCTGAAATTATTTTCTTGTCTCCTCAAACGTGCATTATAGATTTGTTGCTTACACCCTTATTCGAGGCAGGTCTTCAATTAAGGATGCAAACTAATTAAAAGCATTGCTGTAAACAGTATAGACTGTGGGCTCGTGTGCTTTTATGAAATGATAGTTTTTATCCTCCTGTCTTCCACTATTCAAAAATTAAAACTTTTATAATGATTATTCAAATGCTTACAGTCACTATCACCAATTACATCGACGCTAGATGTCGTAACCTCATTAAAAAAGAGTTTAAAATAACAAAAATACATAACTTAAGACTCGTATTAATTAAAAATTAGTATATTCTTACGAATTTTTGACAAAGTGTTAAAAATTTTCAAAGTTATTAACTTCATGCACCTGTGAATTTAACAAATCAATTTATTTTTTAATTTACATTTACAATAACTATATTAGATATTTCCTACGTGTTGCATTATTCATATTTTCTAATGAAAATATAATATTCTGTAGTTTCTGATGTACAAAACATTGTTTGATGTTACCACAGATCTGAGAGAAGCTGTCGTAACAGAATTACAAGAGGGTGACCTGTTCTTCTCCGTGACCTCCTACGTGGCAGAAAATGAGGATGCCATTAACTTGGTGGAAGGAGAGCGAGTCTATGTGCTAGGTAAGAATATGAAACTGTGGTCTGAAATTAGTTATCATAATAATATTTCTTTCGAATATCAAGAGATTAATTAAAGAATAAGAGAATTTGTTAAATTGACTGCAAGTTAATCAGGGCTATTGGCTTTGTAGCCGGGTACGTGGCTAAATGCGTGCACTTATTTTGGTGAAAATGAACATGAAGTCATAGGATTGTGAAATTTTACACCTCATTTTAATATATCTAGATCAACGTTTCTCAAACTTTTTTGAAGTGGGGACCACTTTCTTAAGTCAGAACAGTTCCGCAGACCACCTTAGGGCCTACTCTTGTTCCCTTCGAAAGTAAATTTATAATTTTTGTAGCATATTTTAATACCAGCATACTTGTATTTTAAATTATAATTAATTAATTAATTAATTTAATTTAATTCAATTAATTTTATATTAGTATTAACTAATTAAGTTAATGTTAATAGAAGAATTTTTTTTTTTTTTTAATAATTCAAGGCTATTAGAGTTTGGATAAGCTTTAACTTATTAAATAAAAAAAGATAAATGTTGGTATTTACATTAGTGAGATGTCAATTCTTACAAGACCTATATTTGAATGACTAGATATTTCTTTAATAGCACTAGAATCATTGATATTAATATTTTCATACAGAGCTTCTGAACTATTAGCAGAGCCTAAATGAAGCGTATCATCACGTTTCTTTCTTTCAAAGATCCGGATCGAAGCCAGTTTTTCATTATGTATAATGGGCACTATTTAACAGAGACATAGGCATCTACTAGCGTGTACCACATAAGAAAGTTTTAAAGTCATACATACATGAAAAGGTTCGGTACTTTGGTCCTCTGTAATGAATTCAGGTGGTCCCTGGCTGGGTTACAGGTGAAGCACCAGAAGTGCAGGGAAAAAATGGCGAGAAACACCACGTTCATAGTGCTTTAAATCCCTCTTTTCTTGCTGAGAGTAGAATGGGAAGTCAATAGACGGATAGAGTAATAAATTTCATAAAATGTCAGTACTGGGAGAAAAAGTGAAAGCGATTGCCATGTGTAAGCTAATTTCCAATCTCTGAGATTTTCAGCTATAATGTAATATGCAATTCGTTTGAATTTTATTTTTTCTTCTCTCTTTTTTGAAGGACCATAAGGGCAGACCTCGAGGACCACAGGTGGTCCGCGGACCAGTTTGAGAAACTCTGATCTAGATTAAAACAAAGCCTTTTTCCATGACAATCCTTTAATTAACTTTTGAAATCCAAATTTCCCACGAGATAAAAAAACTGACTGCCACTAAGTTCACTCACTCTGGCTCCACCCCCATTTGATTTGATTCGAATATGTTAGAACCAGAGAATGGGATTACAGTGTTACACATCTTTAACCACCGGTACTAGGCCTGTAAGAAAAAATAATTATCCACTTGCAGTGGACTATCTAATATTCAAAAAATTATTATATGATTTCAAAAGTGCTGCGTATTTGAGATGTAGGCCTACTGTAAGCAGTAATATGAACTGCTGCCAGGAAGTTAAAGGAGGATAGCAATGGCCAAGGAAGCTTTTAATAGAAAAAGGAGCATCTTCTGCAGACCTCTGGAAAAATAATAAGGAAGAGACTACTGAAGTGCTTCGTGTGGAGTGTTGCATTGTATGTGGCAGAAGCATGGGCATTATGACAGAGTGAAGAGGCACGAATAGAAGCATTTGAAATGTGGATATGGAGAAGAATGGAGTGTGTGAAATGAACAAGCAGAATAAGAAATGAAACTGTGTTGGAAAGAGTGGTGGGTGAAGAAAGACTTACGCTGAAACTGATCTGGAAGAAAAGAAGAAATTTATTTGATCACTGGCTAAGAGAAAACTTCCTACTGGAGGATGCACTGGAAGGAGTGGCAAATGGGAGAAAGTTCGGAGCAGAAGAAGATTTCAAATGATAGACAATATTAAGATATACGGATTGTATGAGATTAAGAGGAAGGTAGAAAATATGGAAGATTGGAGAATTTTGGTTTTCTAGTGAAAGATCTGCCCTCGAGCAGAAAACTATGAATGAACTTTTGGGAAAAGAAATATTACCATGTTTTTGTATTCAGAATAAAATTATGGGAACCCTAATCATAATTTGGTGTCAAATTCAACCAATAAATTAATGTACATGATTAGTGAAATATGTTACTAGTCAGTGATGTATGCAATGGAGAAGGAAAGGAACTGGCCACTCTACATTATGTCCTGGTTTAGTCTCTTCATGAGTGATGTCTTATTAGTGTCACTTATGAGGTTCCAACCTGTATTCGGATAGTTGATTAAACAAACAAGATAAAAGAAAAAATCAGTGAGATCCTCACAATAAAATAATGAATGAAGTTGTAATTAAGTAGGGTGAGGTAGATCAGGATAGACATAGGCATTGGCAGCCCCTTTAAAAGAAAAATGGAATGATTGTGGGTGGCTTTAAATGTAATTTTAAAATTTTAACTTACCTATGAAATTGAAGAGGAACTGTCATAACTCAGTTGGTACAGCAACATATTGAGATCCAAAAGGTTCTGGGCTCGCACCCCTAGCTGCAGTAGGATGGCTCCAGGATACATTCAACCTCCTATCAAATTAAGTATTATCTTTCCTTTCCTGGAACTAAAAGGTGGGTTGAGCATGGTAATGACCACATCACCTCCTCCTCTCCCTCATATCAAGGTGATAAAAACGTGTAATCTCCACCTCCATGTCCCTTGTACACTCTACGGCCTTATGGGATATCATTACCTTTCTTACTTATAAAATTTAAAATAAAATATGATAGGAAGAGGGATCATAAAAATCCACATAAATAATTTATGTAATGATACAGTGTGCACTTCATTATAGGATTTTTCTTCTAATTTCTTTAAGAGGTTAGGTACATACAGCTTACAGCAATGAAATTTTGGAAATATTCAACATTTTTTTCCTCCGTTACTGTATCTTGTGGAGTAATGAAAATTAGTATGTGTAAAACACTGTCCTTCTACTATATGAAAAAAATATTTTTACTATTTAAAAAAATTATTTACATTCCCCCCCCCCCCCCAGTTCACTGTGCAGTGATGAAGCGTTTCCCACATAACTCAAAAACTATCCAACATTCTGTGATGAAATTTTTTGTGTGTATCTATGCATGTCATATCTACAATATGATGCAAGATCACTTCTCTATCTTTGATAGATTGTCTGATAAAAAAATAAATTCATTTTAAAAAATAGTAAAATATCAGTATTTTCTTCTAACACAAAATAATAAAAAAAATATTATTTATTAAGGAATGTAGTTGAAAGAGCATGGTATTGTAAACATGAGTTTCAGCAATAAAATAAAAGAGAGAGAACATGAAAAACTTAACAAGTTTATGAGTTATGAGGGAAACACTTCATCACTGCACATTTTGAATTTTGAAAAAAAAAATATATATATAATAAATACTTATTATTTCTTAACAGAGCAACACAATTCAGACTGGTGGTTCGTGAAGAAACACCTCACAGAAGAGAAGGGTTTGGTCCCAGCACAACTGCTTCAAGATGAACCCAGCTACACCGCCTACGTGCAAAAGAAAGTGCACCAAAAGATAGACAAGTTGCCAGTGTTTGAGAGTGAGTAGCTATGACACCAACTCATTTTCGGATATCAGAATTTATGTCAGTGTAAATGATTAGTTACGAAATTAAGTTCAACTTTATTTCCCTCGAAAAAAACCAGTAAACCTGTATTTCAGTGTTATTGTAATTTTTAATTAATTACTATACAATTAATGACAGGCTATAATAGGCCTATATGCTTTGTACAATATTGCACTGTACAGAGTAAGTAATAGTACATCAATATCATCAATACCACCACAGTCTCATCCACTAACTCCACCATAATAGTCCATCACCATCATCATAGCCACTACTCTTACTCTTATAAATTGCTTGCAGATCCGGAGCTATGCTCAGGTGTTGGTTCGATTCCCACTTGGGCTGATTATGGTACTTGGTTGGATTTCTTCCGAGGTTTTCCCCAGCAGTAAGACAAATGTCAGGCAATCTATGGCGAATCTTCGGTCTCATCTGGCTCATTATTATCATCACCAACACCACCACTGCAATCATCACCACTACCTTTAATAACACATTATCACTATTATCATAATCACCATCATCACCCACACTGTTACAATTATTATCATCATCACTGTTATTGACACAGCCGTGATTAGGATTACCCAGATACACTTGAGTGAAAAACAGGACAAATTGGTTCAATAAGCAGTACAAAAGTGGACACAAAACATTTATAAATGTCCTATTCCTTAAGACTTTTTTAGATTCAAAAGTCAAATTTAAACTGCAAAATTTATATTACTCGTTAATTTGTGTAGGCATATAGTATTAAATAATTATCTGTACAATAAAAGAAAATCATTAAAATACAGTTAAAACAAAAATGACTAAAGTAATGCTGAAGTAACAGGAGGTTATTATGCTGTGGAATGGAGTGTGTATGAAATGCAAGGCAGATGCTGATAAGCTACCGGCGAATGCAGAGCGAGCCGAGGAGTGGAGTCCCGCAGTACAATAATCTCTCTGTAGTTCCCTTCGGCCTTCGCGCATATACACCTTGCATATACGAATGTGTAACAGGTTAGGTTTGGTTAGTTTAGGCTTTTGTTATGTCTTGCATATACGGTCAACTGCATCTTCAAAAAAAAAACCTTATAAATTCAACGATTTCTACTTCCAAAATCATTGGAACTACCTCAACGCTAGTTTCACCCCCCCACCAAAAAAATACAATTACAGTACAGTACACAGAAACATACATGGAAAATACCAACTTTTTTTTTTTTTTACTAAATTTTATTTGTAGTCCTAATTACAAAAACTACTTCACTCATATAATTTGGTGACATGACTGAAATAGTGGCCTTTACTAGACTTGGAAGAATAATTTCTCATGTTTACAATTTTACTGATGCTGATTTTCAGATGCGAAAAAAAAACTGAAATTGGCTGAACCTCAATAAATAGCCTACTGATGGTGTCACAGAGCATGCTACTGTTCATGCACCCATCGACAGATTTTATGATTAAAGCATGATCTGCCATAGTTTATTCGTGGCTTGTATTTCAAAGAGAATGTTGCGCAGTGACGCTAATAACTGAGAGCACTGTTGTACCGTTGAAGTGAGTTCAGGGTCTGAATAAAATATATGAACAAAAAAACTAAAGTTTTAGTCGCAGTTCAGAATTTTGTTTTGAAATGTAGGCTAATTATTGAAAATGAGATGATTCGGACTTTTCATAAAAATACGGACATTTAACAAATCTTAAAAAAATCCGAAATACGAACAGGACAGACCTCCAAAATATGGACAAGTCCTGCTAAATACGGACGTTTGGAACTCTAGCCATGATCACAATTATCACAAGCAGCATTATCATCACCAATACAACCGCTACACCCTTACCAACATCAGCACAACAGCCTGTGTAATGTTAATGTTATGTTTTATTTAACGACGCTCGCAACTGCAATATCAGCGTCGCCGGATGTGCCAGAATTTTGTCCCGCAGGAGTTCTTTTACATGCCAGTAAATCTACTGACATGAGGCTGTCGCATTTAAGCACACTTAAATGCCATCGACCTGGCCCGGGATCGAACCCGCAACCTTGGGCATAGAAGGCCAGCGCTATACCAACTTGCCAACCAAGTCGACCGGCCTGTGTAGCTCAGTCGGTATAGCGCTGGCCTTCTGTGCTCGAGGTTGCAGGTTCGATCCCGGGCCAAGTCAATGGCATTTAAGCACACAATCATCACAAGCATCATCATCACCAATATAACCGCTACACCATTACCAACATCAGCACAACGGCCTGTGTAATGTTAATGTTATGTTTTATTTAACGACACTCGCAACTGCAGATATCAGCGTCGCTGGATGTGCCAGAATTTTGTCCCGCAGGAGTTCTTTTACAAGCCAGTAAATCTACTGACATGAGCCTGTCGCATTTAAGCACTCTTAAATGCCATCGACCTGGCCCGGGATCGAACCCGCAACCTTGGGCATAGAAGGCCAGCGCTATACCAACTCGCCAACCAAGTCGACCTGCCTGTGTAGCTCAGTCGGTATAGCACTGACCTTCTGTGCTCGAGGTTGCGGGTTCGATCCTGGCCCAGGTCAATGGCATTTAAGTGTGCTTAAATGCAACAGACTCAGTTCAGTAGATTTACTGGCATGTAAAAGAACTCCTGTGGGACAAAATTCCGGCACACGACGCTGATATGAGCTCGGCAATTGCGAGTGTCGTTAAATAAACCGTATTTTTTTTTAACATCAGCACCATTTGTTATTATTATTACCAAGTGCGCGACTTGATATAGTTTAACCGGCACTGTGACCACTCGTAGCGCGCGAGTCCAGTGGGGACCATTCTCTCGCACGTAAGCAGTGACGTCGCCAGGATCAGAGCAAGGGGGGTGCGGATGGGGTGCGAGCTGCAAAAACGTAGTACATAAAAAATCCAAAATGTTCTGTCATGCACTTGGGCGCATACTATACATCTGTTTATTATTATTATTATTATTATTATTATTATTATTATTATTGCTCATCACATCCAATTACGATACACTATGGGACGTAGTTGTTTTTTCACATCCAAGAAATTGTTTGTTTGTTTTTGTTCTTCAGAATAATTTATGCCTAGTATTTTTTTAATAAATTGCCCTTTGGGGTGCGGAAAGGGGTGCTCCGATTTTTTATGGGGTGCTTGCGGACCCTTTCGCACCTCCCTAGCGACGTCCCTGCACGTAAGGAAAACGAATCGGCGGTGAATGGCGGTGATTGAGATCTATAGTCCCGTACAAATATTGCGTCGTTAAGAGATAATAAGAAAACGTTATGTTGATCTTACCTTTTATCAAATCATATGTTTAAAATGTTGTCCATCTTTCGGATGCAAGAATCACATTGGCGTAGAAAATTCTGAAACATCTACAACTTTGTTTTTGTAATTTCATTCAGCATTGGCTTCAAGAGTGTGTGGATTATTCACATAAACTTTCTGTTTTAAATTCCTCCACAGACAAAAATCACAAACATTTGGACAGTTTGCTGGCCGTGATTGACGTTAATTTACTACAATAGTAACTTATACACATTTGACTGAAAATATCTTATACATTTAGGGCCTACTGTCTTTTGAATCAAGTTCGGTAGTTCAATTTTTATTTATTTTATTAATTATCTCACTTTTCTCTGAGAAAGATTGGGCAGAGAAAGGCTTGCCATAGAAGCTCTTTTATAATGCATGTAGGCCTAGACATTCTTCTGCGATTATTATGTTATTTAATCACTTCCAGTACCTATTCATCATACGTGTAAACTTAGGAAAACATTAGTTATATATAAGCTACAGACGGTATACATATGTGATCTTTCCACACTTAAAACACTTTTCTAGCAGGCGAGTTAATTCACACTGTTATAGATGCACTCGGTAAACACCTCTCTCAACATTTAAAACGCCCTTCTAACGGTACTATGCGAGAAGCGAGCCTTGGTTGGCCCATGAAACGGTGCAATGACATGCGCACACTTTCTCTTTTACTTTATTTACGCTTCATTCAAGAGGGCTATAATTTACACTTTACAGTCCTCTTGCCTTCTTTTTTCTCACAGCATGGTCCAGTCCACCCCAAGCAACTTGACCGTTGCGTCAGCCAGCTCACAATGTTCGTAATTTTTAATAATGTAACGTAACGTATTGAAAATGAGGCTCGAAAAAATATGAATATAGTGTTTTATTTGGATATTACTAAATTTAATAACTATATGATTATGAGCCTAATGGCATAGACTGCTTCTGCAGAATGCATGCCACTGGACTCTGGTATTGTAATTCTTGTGATTCTTTTGTTTTTACGATAATGCAACGATTTATTTTTGTGTTTGGTGATGAAGTGGACTTTTTCCATTGCTGCTGATAAAATATAATTTCACGATGTTTCGAAGATTGGTTCTATCTTTGTCATCAGGTGAGGAAGCCTACTTGTCAGGATCATTACGTAACTTACAGCTATCTGTACAACAGTATATAATTCAGCCGCGAAACCAGGTGGCCCGGGTTCGATTCCCGGTCGGGACAAGTTACCTGGTTGAGGTTTTTTCCGGGGTTATCCCTCAACCCAATACGAGCAAATGCTGGATAACTTTCAGTGTTGGACCCCGGATTCATTTCACCGGCATTATCACCTTCATCTCATTCAGACGGTAAATAACCTAGATGTTGATACAGCGTCGTAAAATAACCCAATAATAATAAATAACAGAATATAATTCAGTCACACAGACAGCTGTATGTAACTATCCTGACGAGTAGGCTTCCTTCTCATCTGATGACGAAGGTAGAACCGATCTTCCAAAACGTCGTGAAATTACATTTTATCAGGGGCGTAGGCAAGGGGAGGAGGGGTTACCAGGTTTAAATCTTCCCTTGAACTTTAAAAAAAAAAATACATATTTAGATTTGAATATTTTTTATCCATAATCGTTTTCCTTTCTCTAATTTTTCACCATCAGAGTAACAAAATCTACATCGACATAAGGCATAATCCTCCTACCCGTCCTTCAGTATAATCCCTGTGTTTAGTGCTGCAGCACGTTTGAATTATAACAATTCTATCTTTATTATACAGAGTGAATAAAAAATAAGGGGACAAACTTAAGGACGTGATTCCTGACATGAAAAGAAACAAAAAAGTTCCTATTGACATATGTCCGGAAATGGATATTTTCCAAGGTATATGGCACTGATAATACTATTTTCTTGTGTTGCAGATTATGTGATTTGAACTAACTTGGAAGCACAGTGGTCCGTTATTCATTCCAGGAGCAAGCTGAGAAGGTTTCTGTTTACAGTCAAGCACGTGAAAATGATCGAGAGCTCGAATGGATTTACCGAGCCACGTACCCTGATAGACAGCACCACCCAACTTACAAAACCTTTGCAGCACGATAAATCCATTCGCCCTCGACCATTTCCACGTGCTTAACCGTAAACGAAAACCATCTCGACTTACCCCTGGAACAAATAACGGACCATTGTGCTTCCAACTTAGTTCAAATTACACAATCTGCAACACAAAAAATGGGTCACCAGTGTCATCTGTCTTGGAAAATGTCCATTTCCGAACCTATGTTAATGTTTCATGTCAGGAATCATCTCCTGAAGTTTGTCCCCTTATTTTGTATTCACCCTGTAGAAAGACCTACCACCTATTATCAACCTTGTAATAAACTGAAGCCGAAACAATATGAAATTTAATTTGTTGTGAAACATATTGAAAAGGTTGTTTTGACAATTCTGCAGTGCAGATGTTAAATATTGTGCATTATCGATTTTAAATTAATTTTAAAAGCGGTATTTACCTGGCTGTTAGTTTGAATTGTGACTTTATTGTGAAACGTTCGTTTAATGTTTTGTGCATTTGACAGTTCATATTTTAATAATAATAGTAATAATAATAATAATAATAATAATAATAATAATAATAATAATAATAATTACATAAAATTTAAAATACCGATACCGGTAATGTAAATTATAAACAATTTTAATAATGACCCCCTCCCCTTGACAAATTCTGCGTATGCCACTGCATTTTATCACCAGCAATGGGAGAAAGTCCACTTCACTCCATCACCAAATATTAATCCATCATTGCCCTCCCCGTCATTCAGATCTATATTTTTCTGTTATTTTTATTAGTACTGTGAGTGTGACAGGAGCGAAATATAACGTCTGATTCTGGTGCTGCGCCTCTTGTATTTGCTGTCATTATGTCCATTAACACCATCACCATTATGATCATTGCCGTCCCAGAGCCAATACCACTCTCAGTACCATCACCACCATTATGATTAATCACCACCATCGTTATCACCTCACCATCACGTTCATTGTCATCTCATCACGAAAATTTCTCCACATGCTGGACTATTATGTTTCATTGCGGTATCATATTAGTGTTAGTACGACTATGTAAAATTTAAAGTATTTATTTATAGAGGCTTTCGTCAGCAACATTAAGAAATAGAAAACACTTACATTTTACTTTAAATAAGAAGGCACCAGTAAAGAAATCTTTGCTAAAAACACTCTCTCATCGTTTAGAAGTTTCATTGACAATTTAAACCAGTGGTCGTCAGCATTCGCTGAAATGGATAACAGGTAGGGAGTGTATCGCAATATGCACTGTCATGCAGAAGGGAGAGAGAGAAAGCGTAAGCAGTCACGGATGCACAATAGTGCAGTGTCTTATCCAAGGGTAAGAGACACTAGCCCGAGAGTGCACTATACTGATGACCGCTGATTTAAACTATGATGACACAGGTGTAAGGTGATGGAAAACCGTGAATAGGAAGTAGTGTAGTAGCAGAACAGATATATTTATTTGGCGTTTTGTAACAGAAAGGCGAAATATTTAATTATGAACCAAAATATTGATAATTTACATAATTGTGTTCCTACTTTCATACAGGTATATATATTTTGTTCATTTGAAATCTAAAATGTAATTTAAATTAAAGATAGTTACACTGGTATAGAACAAAGGAGGGAAAAACATGATGACAGAAAAAAATTCAACAGATTTGTAATAATAACAAGAAAGTTTATTAATTTTAATTTTACAGTACATCCTTTTTCTCTACCTCGTCTCACTTCCTCTCGTACCTCTCTATTGAATAACACAGTCAGTATATTGAGGAGCATAAACTGACTCAATAGACTGAAATTTGATTAATTTTATCTACAATTTAAAAACCTTTATACTTGACAGAACCAACACCAGGTGAGCAGGCAACTGCCCCCCGCTTCGTACAGAAGCTGCAACCCAAACACGCACAAGATGGCACCACTGTGCAGTTCGAGTGTCAGGTTGAAGGCACTCCAAGACCACAGATCACGTGGTTCAAGGAAACTGCAATTCTTCTTCCATCTCAAGATTTCCAGGTCAGACAAAAAATTATTATTATTATTATTATTATTATTATTATTATTATTATTATTTCGTTAGTGTTATTATTAGCTGTAAAATAAATAATCTTATATACAAGTTCCTGATATTTTCAAAATCTTAAAATTACAAACTAAAAATTAGCCATGTCCCCAGGGGAAGAGATCTTTAGGCCGTCCAAAAAAAAGGTGGACCGTGAATGACTCACTGAGACCGTAACAGATCTTGGACCTTAACTTGTTTGGATGATGGTGATAAATATAAAAATTTCCAATTTTCATACATCTTTTGCGCATTTCTGCAGTATGGAGATCAATATTAGGTACTGATTAGAGATCCCAAATTTTATACAATATTGTTTAAAGTAAACTTCATATACGTAGCATGCCTTTTCATTAAGAATTTTAAAAAAGATGTTCGATGCTGGGAGAAAATGAGAGGTTGTGCTGGAAGGAGGAGATAAAAGGTCATTCCTCTCTGGAAAAATAACAGATCATGGTAATGACTATAAACGTTCATGAATTAAGTTACACATCGAGTTCCAAAGCCAGTTGCTTGTAGACGTTTCTTGCAATTAGAGTGACCCTTCTGATTCATTATTTTTAGTACTCTATCTATATTCAAACACTTTAGAGGAAAGTGAGAGATGGAACGTGGATTGGGGCAGTGCCGAGGGGAATATCTTATCTACCTGTAGTATCTTTTATTTTGACTATAGTTCAACAAATGAATTTGATTCATTGTTTTCTTTCAGATATATTATGATGACGACAATGTGGCTACTCTCATTGTCAGAGAGGTGTTCCCAGAAGATGCTGGAAAGTTCACTTGTGTAGCAAAGAATGCTGCTGGGTTTGCATCTAGCACAACAGAGCTGATGGTGGAGGCTCCGTTGTCAGACCATGGCTCTGACACCACAATCTCCATCTCAAGGAAGAGCCTCTCCAGGTACTTACGTTCACAATCATTAGAAACTCATCAGTTATTACATTGGAGGGCTCAACTCAACCGATGAAATTCCTAATAAGGAAATTGTTAATAAGCTCATGTCGAAATCTCCACTCAAACTGCGCACATTGTTAGATGTTCACAACACAGTAGACAGACAAATGTAAAAATTAGCTGACCTTAGTAACTTTTCATTCATAATTCTCTGCCCAATATAGACCTTTCACTCTAAACCCAGCCTTTTTCAATCTTTCCTATTTTCTGCCTTCCTCTTAGTCTCCGCATACGATCCATATTATCTTAATGTTGTCTATTATGATATCTTCTTCTGCCCCGAACTTTTCTCCCATTCACCATTTCTTCCATTGCATCCTACAGTAGGCAGTTTCTTCTTAGCCAGTGACCAGCTAATTTATTTTTTTCTTTCTGATCAGTTTCAGCATTATTCATTCTTCATCCATTCTTTCTATCATTGCTTCATTTCTTATTTTGTCTGTTCATTTTACATGCTCGATACCCACATTTTTTCACTTCGTCGTGATGTCCATGTTTCTTCCTCATAAGTGTCACACTCTACACAAAGCACTCTGCTGGTCTCTTCCTTAGTTCTTTTTCCAGAGGTCCGCAGAAGATGCTCTTTTTTTCTATTAAAAGCTACCTTTGCCATTGCTAGCCTCCTTTGGTCTTTCTGGCAACATCTCATGTTACTGCTTATAGTACACCCCAAGTATTTAAAACTGTCCACTTGTTCCATTGCCTCGTTTTAAATTCGGACGTTTACCATCTTTATTTTTGTTCTGATAACCATGGGCTTCGTCTTGTTTGCATTTACTTTCATCCCATACTACTCACAGCTGTGATTTGACTCCAGTAGCATATTCCTTAGTATCATCTTCTCTTCTGCTAACAGTGCCATATAATTAGCAAATCTATAAATTAAAGCGAAATTAAATCTTGATTAAAAAATTACCAAAAATTTGAGTACCTTCCGACTTTGAGTACATACCAATTGGTGTCACACAGTGGCATAGCATGTTGAGTGTAAATTTTGTCTTTCTTTTAATCAATATCAATCAATATTTCCATCGTTCCTAGGTGGAACATAGGGCTCTCAGAAAGCTTCTCCATCTGACTCTATTCCTGGCCAACGCCTTAATCTCACTCCATGTCTTCCCCATCGTTTTTGCTTCTGTGAGAACAGTTCGTTTCCATGTTATCTTGGGTCTGCCAATTCCCCTACTGTCCTGCGGATTCCAATCCAATGCCTTCCTGGCGGGGTCATCTGGAGGTCGGCGAAGTGTATGTCCCAGCCATCCCCACTTCCTAAGCCGAATTTCAAGTTCAACTGGTTTTTGTTTAGTTTTTAACCATAGGTTTTCGTTGGATATCTGAACCGACCAGAATATTTTTAACAAGTTTCTCAAACGTCTATTAATAAAAACTTGTAGTTGATTGATAATAGTTTTAGTTATTTTCCAGGTCTCACAGCCATATAAAAGCACGGATTTGACATTTGTACTAAAAATTCTCAGTTTAGTCTTTATTGTATAGGCAGCACTCTTCCATATAGGCTTTAGCAGCCCAAAGGTATATCTTGCCTTCTTTATTCTTACTCTCACATCGCTATCTGTACCACCATTCTGGGAGACTATACTGCCAAGATATGAGAATTCCTTCACATTTTCAATTACGCCGCTGCTTAGAGTTAGAAGAGTAGGTTGATTAGTACCTATGCGCAATTCTTTGGTTTTATTAATATTGATTTGAAGACCCATCTTCTGTGCTTCCTTTTCCAATTGTTGCACTTTCTTTTTAAGGTAATAATTAAATTAAAAATTGTACCCCCTTTGGTTCACTTCTTCTAGAGAATTACCGAAACAACTATTTTTTTTAACAAGCTAATTTCTTGAGATGACAAATGGTATGTGTTCAAGAGCCGAAACGTAGATTGTACTTCAAACTTAATCATTTGCAGAGAATCCTCGCTTGCCGACATCTTGGAAGGCATCCCGCCAATGTTCGCACGCAAGCCGAAGGCAGTGTGTGTGGATGAAGGCACGGACGTCGAGCTTGATAGCCGACTAGTGGCTGTTCCCGAGCCGGAGGTGACTTGGTTCTGCAATGGAAAGGAAATTAAATCTACAGGCAATGTTACCATCATCTCCGAGTCGGATATTCACATGTATACAAGCATAGTGCGCATCAAGAAGATAAAGAAGACTCAAGACGGAAATTACGAAGTCATTGCCAAGAACCGCGAGGGAGAAGCTTCTGTGAAGCTGACAGTGAAGGTAAGTTAAATATCCAGAATCTTCAGCTGTTCTATTCACTCTAAATTAAATGAAGAGTCCACTGCAAGAATGATGGATGTCATTTGGAATACATTTTGCAGGAGAAGCAATTGAAATTTTTTAATGCTTAGTGCTCAAAGCTTAACTGAGATTTTCCGATCATTACTGGACAATGACTATCAATGTTAATGCCATATAACTCTCTATGTACATTCTATATGTCTTAAGCTATGCATTGACAGTCTTGGTTCATTTTCGACAACAAAGTGACATCCATCATTCTTGCAGTGGACTCTTCAAATATTATGAGAGTTGTACCAAAAATCATCAGATTATTGATACAGTATTACGATCGGAATAAAAAGTACTCAGAAAAAGAAAATGAATTATTTTTCTCCAAAAAGATACATTCTTAACATAAGAAGTTAAAATTGCCCTTACAGTAAATTCTGGCAGTCCACAGACAGTGATGCTCAATATGTTGGACACTTTTGTGGTCTCGAAGTAGTGACCTTGCATATGATCCTTCATGTAAGATGTACGAATTTGTATAGTCGATTGTCAGAATTCCCATTCACTCTTCTTGACTCTCTCTGAGCCAACAGCTACTCATGGTACGAAAATTTGGGAAAGCTGTGACATAAAATAAGATGCTTATCAGCAGAACTAGGAACTTCATATCGATCGCTGTCGCTCTATGCAAAGTACGTCCAGCCAGGTGCGATGTCATCAAAATACAGCTACAGAAACTCATATAAATAGGAACGTACAGTGGAAAGGAAAACAAATTCATTCATTCATTCATTTATTTTATTCCATAGATCTTACATGAGCAATGAAGCTTTAAGATGTGGAACAAGTCAAAATTTTACAATATTACAATTACAATTTTTACAAATTTTTATAGTTTTACAATTTAGTAATTTTCTACAATTTTTACAATTTTGTGCAATTTTTTACAATATTTTACAAACTCGTCGTCAAGGCAATATTCTCGTTTCTGGAAAAGAAAGACCTATGGGGCATTTGTAGCTAGTTAGCCTACGTAATTATGTTTATGTACAACTATAAAAATTGTTACATATAGATTGACATTGATAGAATTGCTCTTTACATATTTATATCATTTACACTTACAAAATATAACACAGGGTGTAACATTAACAGAAATGATGCAAAACAACAGATTCATAATAAAATAATACATTTCGTAAATATATTGAAACGTTTACTAAGTAAAAACCAAAGAGGGAAACAAACTGAACATACATGCATACATACATACATACATACATACATACATACATACATACATACATACATACATACATACATACATATTAAAGTGCTTGGAAACTTACTGTGTTTATACAGGGAATGAATCTCGCTCACATTTGCAGTAGAACAGTATGTTGTTACTCAAACATCTTCCATACTGCCGATGTGACTCTGTTGCATGCAGTAAGGGTTCTTAACATGAATTTAATATGATGCACTCCAAGGTGGCTGTTGGTCGCTCAGGTCGCTCGTTTTGTATCCCCATTTCCTGACTGCTCTGACCCTGAATAATGAGATCGGTACGAAGTTCCTAGCTCTGCTTATCAGTCAGAAGAATGTTAATAACGTGGTTAGAATAATAAAATAACTTTATATTTGTTGCTATGACTATTTTACACGGGACAGGCCTACCAACCTTCAATAAATTCTGTCCACCTGAATATTCTCCGAAACTAAAAATGCTGGTTTCACTAGTGCTTAGGTCGGTGAAGTGTTGTTTGTTTCATAACTTTAGTACAGAAACTAATTTTCTGCTAACTAAATTCCTTCTCAGGTAAAGACCGGGGATAAGGAACCACCACAGATCTTGGAGCCTCTGAAGAGCATGACTGTGGAAGAGGGAGAGAGCGTGATTCTGAGCACGCAGGTGGTGGGCAATCCGACCCCGAAGGTGACTTGGCTCAAGGACGGCAAACCAGTGTCAGACAAGCCTACCCGCAAGGACGGCGACACCTACATGCTGACCCTGCAGGAGACGACTCCTGAAGACACGGCCAAGTACACTGTCACTGCCAAGAACAATGTTGGCGTCGCAGAGACCACGGCCTCCCTCGTGGTGGAAGGTAATTGAAACATTATTGCTTGCTTGGTGTCATTCACGAATACTCAGACCTCGACACAAACTACAGGAACTCCTGTGGGCACTCTTTTATTTATACTGGGTGTTCAGTTCAAAGTGTGTCATGGCTCGCTGTATGCCGTCATGTGGCTAGCCGATGAGCCTAGAAAATTCAATCTTCCTACACTTCCGCAAAGGCGTATTACCTATATACCAGAGAAGTTGCCTAGCAAGTACGGCGTTCATTCTGAATAGTACTTATCGATAAGTACGGTAACACCGGTAGTGGCAGGAATGTGAACTGTTTGGAAACATGTACTGAGGTGAGTTTTTTCTTACTGTCGGGATATGGAGAGAGGGTTAAGACGATTACTTATGTATTTGTTGACATTAACTTTGACGGTCAACATGGACACAGAGCATTTGATTTGTGTTGTGGAATGTTGCCGTATGCAACCGATGATAACAAATACACTGCGACGACTTGCCCATGCAAAACAGTTCGAAAGAGGTTATGGTAGCATACAGACCGTACGGACCGCCATCTGTTGCTATGACGTTCAAGTTATACCGTACACGTTCTCAAGTTCAGATTGAAAGCCTTGATTAATAGGCAACTTCTCTTATATAAAAGCTGAAACTCGCTTCAAATCGCTGACTCACAACAGTGACTTCATGACACACTTTGAAATGAACACCCCGTAGTTGTCCACAGTAATCTACTGGTTACTACTATACTTTAGAGTAGAGTTCCACATTTTAAATCCTTGAAACAGACACTGAATCGTAATTTCAAACTAAAGTTGCATCCACACTAGAAAGTTTTGATTAACTGTGTTCATTAGCTTCGTTAACAGTTTTTGTTCATGAATAGTTTTGTAAGTTTATTAACCAAATCACGTATTTCTTAATCTTTTAGTCTTGTTAATGGACATATTTTTTATTAATCGTTTATCTACATACACTAATTCAAATTCTATGTGCGACAGCTATACATAGAGGCCAAGGCTTACCAACCAACTACCTCAAATGCCTCAGCAGAGGTAAACGATCATTCAACCAGCACAGGGATAACACGTGGTTAGCATGATGATCCCTCCAGCCGTTCTGACATACAGAATTGGATTTTGCTACCTACTGTAGCTCCCCAAATTCAACACAACGCTTATTGGGCATCAATCTCTTTGTTCATGACTGAAAAAGAATAAAGGCAAAATTCTTTGTTCAGGCCTTCTTTCTCCGTTCTAAACTGTTGGTAACAGATTTCACCACAAAAAACAAGATCTCATGTAAAAATAAAATATTGACAACATAGCAATTCAAAATCTCATACTCCATAGTATCTTCTGTATGTAACAGTACTCATTGATATACCAATATGAGGTACATATAGATATTAAAAATGGATATCAAATAAGCCTAGGCCAATCGGAAAGGTTCAATGACTTGATTATCAAATGCTGAGCATTGGAAAGTATAACTCTCTTATTTGTAATGCCAGTGTGCTATAGGTCTTAAGATGCACTGAAACCTAATGGCTCATTGTGCTGTAATATTTTTCATGCTGCTTCTCGTATTGTTCGTCAGAGGTTTCTGCGTTAATATATTACAGAAATATAGGAGAGTTTTATTGTCTAATTACTCACATTGTAAATATACGCCCTTAATACATGGGTAACCAATCATAATCATAATCATTTATTGCATCCACTGATCATATACTTAAATGATATGGGACATGTCATATTTACAAACTAATAATTAATTACATAATATACATAAAAGTAATAACTATAATTAAATGCAACACAAATACAAATATACAAAACTTGGAACTTGATTGAAGAAAACTACAGGTCGGTCGATTTCGGCTATAAGTCCCGTTTGCAGTATGTCTTGAAGTCAGGAGTCAATTTCAACCATCGCGTCCTTCATGAGAAGACATCCTTCTCGAAGTCAGGATCTGGAAAAGAGGAAGTAAAATTTTTTGAAATAAGGCGTTCTTTTTCTATTCAGTTATGACAATTTTCAATAAATTCGTTCCTACTGTAAAAGCAGTTTTCAGAATCGTTTTAACAATCATTTCCAAGACGCTGTGTAAAAGGAATTGTTTAATATTAAGCATGTCATAATGCTTTAACAGAACTTTTACTAGTTTTAATTTTTATTTCACTTAAAGTTTTGATTTTTTATTTGATTTTTTTTTATTTTCATCGAACCCAGATTGAGTGAAATTGTAGGTGGAAACACTATCACCTAAATCACAATGGAGGACTTCATTTTTATATACAGAAGTGAATTCTGTCTCATAAACGAATATCCGCATCACTGTGACATTCACTTACAACTCAGTTTTAAAGAAACGTACGGTAACCAATAAATTGTAGGCTATATTAATGACACTATAATAGTAAATTATATATTTCGTGGATTTTTAAATTCACTATAACTAAATTCAAATAAATGGAAAGTGAACTTTTTAAACATAGCTAAGGACACTGGAAATATGTTGTTGTTGTTTTCTAATGCCAGGCATTTGACAATAAAGTCATGTGACCTCTTGCACTCCAATATTTGTCAAAGATATTGTCAGTGAAAATGGCAAGTTGTAGCCGATTTAAGTGAGCACCATATTTTAACGTTTTGGTGACTACTTCATTCACACACAACCCCCAGAATGTCTGGAGGACCACACTGGAAATATATATTTCATCTATTCAAATTCTAACTCGATATGGAATTTTTTTGTGTTTTTATATTTCATACATTTTTTAATTTAATGTCAATTATCCGATTTTGAAATAAACTGAGAAAATACCAAAAAAAAGAGTTCACTTCAAATCTATACTTATATGATTGGGCAATGACAATTGTTTGTTTCAATTTCAGAACTACCATTTGACAAACCAGAACCTCCTATGTTCATAGAAAGGTTTGAAGAGGAGAAGGTTCCGGAGAAAGGAACGTTACGTTTGTTGGCGAGAGTGACTGGAAATCCCACTCCAAAGATAATATGGCTCAGGTACTTCTTACTGTTGTAAATATTTATTGAAACAATGTATAATAGTCGTGTGTGCGTGTGTGTGTCACATTTTTAAGACTGTTCAATTTAACGGATCTTAAGTATGATTTTGAAAATTCTTCATACTTCATTATTTTTACGAATCCATCTTTAATATTAATCATAAACGAATAAAGTATTAATATTGATTTTATTTCAATTTGTAAGCCCAGTTTATTTCAAAATAAATTAATACTATGTTTGTTTCTTCCATAGAAATAACGAACCCTTGAAGCCAACAGACAAAATAGCTCAAACATTCGATGGTGAAACAGCTGTGTTGGAAATCCGCAATGCAGATTCTGAAGAGGATGCAGGTGACTACAAATGCCTGGCCAGTAATCCAGTTGGAAAAGCATCTCATGGTGCTAAAGTCACAGTGGATGTTGATAAAGTGTAAGTATTATATGATTTCACCATATTTGTTAGTTGCTAAAGAATCATTCGTAGCAGACAGACAAAGGAAACAGTTAAAGTTATAGGTATAGACAAAGACAATAAGTGGGTAAAGAAAGACCACTGAATTTAGAAACAAATGAAAGAAGATAAAAAGGGAAACTAACAAAGTTTAGAAGGAAAAAAATTAGTAAGATCGTGAAAAAGCAGCAAGAAAGTTCAGTAAAACAGGAAGCAATGAAAAAAAAAAATGGAAGCAGAATTTATATTGGCATTGATTAGTATCAGAAGGTATTACAAGCTGCCATATAATAATAATAATAATAATGATGATGATGATGATTATTATTATTATTAGTATTATTATTATTATTATTATTATTATTATTATTATTATTATTATTATTATTATTATTACTACTACTACTACTATTACTATTATTATAAGAATGACTATTATATTCTTTTAAGCTCTAATTACAGAGCACAACTATACAGATCTAAATTTTCGTTTAAAGTTCTAGATAAAATAACTTAAATCTGTCTCAAAAATACATCTTTTATTTTTGAGAGAGTTTGTCTACTATATGTCCTGGATACCATCATCATCATCAGGCTCAAAATTTTATTTTAAGTTCAAGGTAAAATATATCTCACTGAGAAACATTTCATCATTTTGAGAGTTTATCTCATATCCACCCAGAGATGCCACCTTGTCATATAATAATAATAATAATAATAATAATAATAATAATAATAATAATAATAATAATAATAATAATAATAATAATAATAATAATAATAATAATTTTCTTTAATCTATTGTGGCTCCCTCCAATACTTTAAAACATTTTTCATTGAATGTTATACACTTCCAATTGTCTAATACTTAATCTGTTAGTAAATAATATTACATTATATGCTCTTTAGTTTTGCAAGCATGTTAAGATCAGTCTGAAAGTTGAGAATTTATAATACACTTTCCTATTATTAGATTATAAATTATTTTGTCAAATGTAAATAATATTTCCAGTCCCGTGCATTGGCGTCACGGTCTAAGGCATCCTGCCTAGGACTTGCATTACAGAATGCACGCTGGTTCGACTCCTCATGGGGGAAGAAATTTTCTCATGAAATTTCGGCCAGTGTATGGGACTGGTGCCCACCCAGCATCATGATGCACTTGGGGAGCTACGATAGGTAGTGAAATCCAGTTTCGAATGCCAGCTATAACGGCTGGGGGAATCATCGTACTAACCACACGATACCACCATTCTGGTTGGATGATCGTCCACCTCTGCTTCGGCATGTGGGCGTGAGGCCAGCAGCCGGCTGGTCGGTCTAGGCCCTTCATGAGCTGTAGCGCCACGGATTATTAAATAATATTTCCAAATTTAATTCCAAGTAGCGTTCTGTCTTGATATTTTTGGATAAATTTGATTAAGTGAAGAATATATTTTTATTTTCCAGCACCTTCACAAAGAACCTGAAGCAGATTGTCCAAGTAGAAGAGCAGACGACACTTAGCCTTGAGTGCGAGACCTCACATTCCGTTTCTACCAAGTGGTTCCACAATGGCAAGGAGATAAGTGGCATGGACCACCGGGAAGTGATCCATGAAGGACGACTTCATAAACTGGTGATCAACAAGGCAACTTCTCGCGATGCAGGAACGTACAAGTGCACTGTCAAGAACCAGACCACAGAGAGCAAAGTCACTGTCAAAGGTAAAGGTTTTATTGGGATAGATTCAGACTCTGATATATAGCTGGGTCTGGATTGTGATAAAACGAAATTGCTTAAACAGTGATCATTAAAATTTTAAAGAAAATGGCCTTCAATTTGAGAGATATGACACTGTTTTCGCACATCTTATAAAATAAATTCTCTTCATTCGCAGAAAATATTTCTGTTCCTAACTCAGAAATAAGTTTTCTTCAGCAACTTCCTTTGGAAGGTTTCGTTAACTAGTTGCATTTAACTAAATGATATAAGTGATCGCTCTCAATTCAGTGCAATAAGAATTTTCTTTACTGAAAAAATTTTAGCAATTGAATGCCAATGTTTGTTCATTGTCAATGTTGACAGCAACTTATAAATACAGAATCAAATGCCAACAATGGAATATGTGATGGGATGGAAAATTTAACTGTCTGTAACAGCATGAAGCCACATTATTTTGCTGTTACGACTTCTTATAACTTTACAATACCTATCAATTAATGGTCAACGTTATTTTGTACTTAGCTTTACCAGAAATGCCGACAATAAAAAAAAATGTCAATGTTAAAATTTTTGTAAAAATAAATAAGGAAATTGACTGTATATTGATAAAATTTAAGATATGATCCAAACATTGACTTTAAATTTAAAGCAAATTGTACTAGTATAAACCCAAACTCAAAAAAGATAAAGAAAAATTGAAAAGAAGAAAGAATGACAAAAATATAAATTATGTATTTTTACAACTGGGAACCATTTACAGAATTTATCACTACATTAGTAGGCCTACCGTAATGTCTCTGACTTCGAGAAAAAATAGGCGCTGTCATAAATATTCAGGCATTTTATAAATCGAAGTTATCACTTCTTTTATGCGAACAAAAGTCAGTAATCTGTGCCCCAGTCAATATTAAAATGATAAGTTGTTGAATAACGAAAGATAACACTTAATATAGAAAATTTTGTTAATCTCTGAAATAATATAAATATCTGAAATATAAGATAACTCTCATGATAAACTGATTAGGTAGTCGAGTGTCCATATTATTATATTATGCTTTCAAATGGTGCATTTTTTGTTCTGATTGGGCTCTTACTTAGAAAATCTTTTATCATAGTCTCTTGAATCCTGAAAATGTTTATCTATTATCTACCAGGTCTTGTTTACCTTATTGGAAAACAATCATATGGCATAGTAGGAGTATACATTGAAAATGATAATTTTATGTTGTTACTCGTATGGAGACTTGACATGAAATCCGTAAACTATTTCTTGTGAAGAAAATTCAGCCCCTGCAGAGCAACATTTACAATGAACTAGAAAAGTATCACATCTCTCCAAACACGTGTGGCCACTATTGTTACGCTGATGGAATTTCAATGTGAAATAAGTGATGAAATTACGAAAGATACTCTGTTACCAGTAACTTATATTTTTAAAAGATTTTTAATTCTAAAGAGGGATAGTAGTAGTCATTTCCTTTATGTCATATGCAGATGAAGTAGGTGCCAATACTTACATTAAAATTCTTTTTAGCTAAGTAAGGTCCTTTTCCAGTCTCTTTCGATAATGTATAACTATTTTCGCTCTTGTAATTCTTCGGGAGAGTATTGTATGGAAAACTTTAACTTAAACAAGGAACACTATGTGCTTTGCTGAATTTATGTGTAATTTATTTTCAGAACTAAAACCGGACTTCATAAGAAAATTACAGGACTTCGAGGTCAAAGAAAGAGAGAGTGCTATTTTGGAAGTTGAAATATCTTCAGAAACAGCAGATGTTACTTGGCATAAGGTAAGTGTCCATCATTCATCTCACATGCTGATCTTAACAGATTAAAATAATTTTATTGCTAAGGGAACTCACTACCGGTACTGAGTTTCGGCCAATTTTGGTCATTTTCATCATTTTTTAAATACGATGCCAAAACATCTATGGTTCCTTAGAGAATGCAGTAGTGGAAATTTTATCTTGTTATCTTTATTCTAAGTGGGGTTGTGGTTCACTTCACTGGTTCGTCATTCACTTTTATGCAGTTTTTTGCTCTATGTTCCTAGCACCATACTTCAGTTGTCCTGCTTATCAGCAGAGAACAACACAATCTTCACAGAAAAAATGTGACTTTCAGGCCTGCAATTAGTAAACAAAGCAGATTGTGCGTTAATTACAAATGCTACTTTCAACAGTAATTTTCATTACTATTATTCGTCTCAAAGTTAGTTTAGACTCTTGCTTAGAATTAAGCAGGAATCTTCTAGTATTGTCAGAAATTCATTTATCTTTTATAAATTATTATTATTATTATTATTATTATTATTATTATTATTATTATAGTTGGTATAGGCCTACGCATAATATTTTTACCGCAAATCAGATCACATACTAGAAATAAGATTTCTCCTGAATGCCTTCACGTAGATTAATTAAACTTTGCACACACATTCATAATAGACCTTTGCATGAAATGCTGAATTTCAGTTCATGTATGATCAGTATTAAGACAACTGAGATTTTTTATGACAGGCACTGATGTTGGAAGGTAAAAAAAATCAATGGATTATGTTCGCCAGGGAAAAATACAGCATTTCATTGCAGGTAGTCTTTGCTTCATACTGAACTTTTAAAAAAGTTGTCCTTATGTCAAGCTCAGATAAATGGTTACTAAAATAGTAATTTTAAATACATACATTTTTGGACATATTTTTCAACATACAAATTCGAAAGAAAATTATAGGTTTGTGTTTTAGCAATATTTAGATGGCTATGTAATTTTTTCAAGAAGACGTAATGAAAACTGTAGACATAAAATTCAGTAGCATGTCCTTTTAAACAATTCATCTTGCAACTTTAAGGTAACTTACAGAAGAATGAACATCTAAGAATCGATTATCCTACAGTTGAAACTAAAGGCTGCTTTCACTGTTCGGTGTAGTGCGAGATTTTTTGTTTTATTGCATTGTCACACATGCAGAAGAATTCATTGACCTTACTGTATAATTATTGTCTAAAGGTTTTGCTTTGTGAACATGATGAGTAATTTTATTGGCTTATTTAAAGATCGTTTAAACATAATGAATCTTAATAACTAAATTATTTTCTTGTGGAAATATTGACAAATTTTCGTCTGTGTGAAGTGCATGAAGGTATTTTTAAATATAGAGTTTGAATGTAATTTGTCATATGTGAACATAACTAAGAAATGGACTGAATGTTTGCCATTAGGACGGAGAGCAGATCCAATTAACTCCTGACAAGTTTGTATTTGAGAAACAAGGAACTATTCGCAAGTTGCTGATCAGGGGCACTTCTGTACATGATGAAGGTGAATATACGTGTGCGCTGGGAGAACAGGAATGTACAGCCGAAGTCACTGTTGTTGGTAAGTACCTAACCATTCTACACTACCTACTGAGTTATAACATTGAGAACATAATTGAAGAGTCCAGGGAAAAAAGAAAACCTGAGAAGTTCAAAATTATCGATGTTCTGTTTTTGATGTCATTCAATAGGTCAGTTGCTGAGTTCTATATGGTTTAACTGTTCAGAATAACAACCTGATTAATCAAGAGAACTTTGAAGAATGATAACCCAGGAATACAAAATATACCTAGTGGATGTTGAAACGTTTAATTTGCTCTCCTGCACATACAGTAAAATATTGCTTGTCAAGTTTTTTCCCCTGGAGTCTTCAATAATAATAAATGTACAACCAAAAGACTTATTACAAATTATTTCCCAATAATGAATTTGTATACGAACAATTTCCAAAGCATTATAAAAGTAAACATCTACTATCGACTTGATTACTATTATATAACAATTCCGTTTTAAGAGAGAAAATGCATATAACATATTGCATTTTTAGTGTTATATTACCAAGTATAAAGTATTGTTATAATGTAAGAAAATTATTGTTAACACTTTCACGAAAATACAGTGAAAGTAATATTTACGTTCCACTTGCTTACACATCTGTCCTTTCGTCTGTATACAGCCTTTCTCCTAAACTACCGGTACTGGACATGTTTTTCATGTTCAGCATGTACTGGCAATTAATTTGGGAAGTACCGTATTAAGGAAATATAATATTTAATTTACTGTACAGGTACCCAAAATAATACATTATGCAACGAGCCTATAATGGTAGTAATGAAGACGCGAGTTTCATAATTTTCATGCAAGCGTCTTAATTACCATTATAGGCAAGTTTCATACGACTTTTTATGTTCGACCATATTTCTAACTTGAAATTATTCATAAGTATTCATGTTATGGTTACGTAAGAGAGGAGCAGAACTGACCTAAATTGTGAGATGTGCGCAGACGCGAAAGTATTGATTTTTTCCGATATAACCTGGAAATTGATTTAGAATTGAAAAACGAGATGACAAATTGAATTTATTTGAATATTATTTACAATTAACGCTAATTATTATAGTAACAGAACATAACCTTCTGCGACAGTATTGGATTTCCAGCCTCCGTGACCTTTCCCTAGTTGTCTTTCGATTGCAAATCCGAGAATAATCGAAAACCTGAACTTTAATGAATATGTGTACTTTAATGACATGCATTAAAGGACTGCTGCCAGGTGTATAATTACTACATTTCGGCATGGTCGAGCATAAAAATCATAACACAATGAAGTAATTATTACTTGTTCAATAACTTAACAGTTCATCAGTGATTATATAGTGTTAAAAGAGTGTATCCAAGAATGAAGAAAATCATATAATTTTAATTATTTTATTTCATAATTGTCCAAAAAATTATTTATTCAAAATTGTCTCTAGTCCAAACCATTTTCTTCCTTGTCTTTTATAACACAAGAAATAAATGCTAAATGTCTCTTTAGGATTAATGCAGATATGACTTATATTTTGAGATATTTATACACATGAACGTTTTCTTTCAGAACTACCTCCAGAAATCATTACCAAGATGCAAGATATGACAATTGCAAAGGGTGAGAAAGCAACATTCGAAATAGAACTGACGAAGGGTGATGCTCTCGTTCGGTGGTTTAAAGATGATAAAGAACTGCAGTTCTCAGAACATGTGCAATTGTCAATCGATGGAAAACGGCAGAAGCTTAAAATTTACAACTCGGAGCTCGAAGATTCTGGAGTGTATTCCTGCCGAGTGGGTGAACAGACTTCATCAGCCACACTCAAAGTTGAAGGTTAGTCAGTTGCGAATGTAATAACTAAAATAGGTGGTGAAGATTATAAAAGTCGAGCTTTGCTAAGCTCTACATTCGTATTTTATTTGTAAGGAATAATTATTTATACATACAAAAATCCTAAATTCTTAAACAATATTTACTAGGTATTTGAAATTAATTTTACTTCTCTCACTGCAACATTGTTATTTACTTTTAAATGTTTGAATGTGATAATGATTAATATAGGTCTGTTCCTTTCTATGAATTGGTTAATATTACTTTGTATATTTGTTTATGTAATAGATGATTAGAAGCTAGTAAGCCTTGAAACTATGGTACTATACTTTTAAAACACACAACTTCATCCATATTTTGTTTTAATGTATGAAATCAATATCTCAGTGCCAGTAACTGCCATTCACAATTTTGTGTTTTCTACCGGTAATTATCGTTCATAATTCTGTAGCAAAAAACAAATAACTAACATGTACAAATTTACAAATTACTTAGGCCTACTTAATTTACCTCACAAAAAGCAAATTGCAGATCTGGCCGAACATAGTAATTTTACCTGTCCTTGCTTTTGGAATTAAAATACTTGTACCATTGTTTTTTGGCTAAGAATTAAATTTATAAAAGTAGAATATGGTAGTATTTTTATTGTGAATTATCCATTATAGTAATTTATTGTATAAAATTATTGAAAACAAATTTAGAGACATCTATCCTCTATATAAGTATTTACATGTAAGAGTGGCCTTTTAGATCTTGTCTCTCTTTCCATAAAGATCCTTGTAAGAAAAAAAATAAGTACCGTAAGTAAGTAAATGAATGAATAAGGGAATGAAGAAAAGAAACAAAGTAACACATTGTAAAAATATAAAAGTTCAGATGTTGGTAGTTGAACATAATTTAATGTTTATAGATAATAATCTATTTCTTTTAAATTACTAATAATAATTTATTCTCAATGACGCCACTACCGACTGCTCCAACCCCAGTCATGATTACGAAAGTCAGAAGATCATCATAATTATTATCATCAAAATTAAATAGTGATGGCAGTATAATAATCTAAAGTTCAGTTATATAACTAAAAATTATTTTAAATAAATAAATATGATATAGCCTATATAATCACTCTAATGTTTTTCTTTTTCTCTCTGGAGGACGACCAAACTATTAATTAACTGGTATTCCACTTTTTGTCCACTAAAAACCTACAAATATGTTCGTGAAATGCAGTTAAGTTACCGGTACCGGTAAATTTGTTATGGTAATAACATTAAGAGATTTCTTTGAAGTGATTCATAATTCAAAGAGTGATTGATTTGTTTACAGAACCGGTGGTAGATTTCATCACAAGACTCCCAGATGTGACGCTGATACCACTGAATACAGATGCCACATTCACAGTTGAACTGTCGAGACCGGATGTGGAAGTGAAGTGGCTGAAGTAAGTGATAATAAATAAAAGTACTGAATGGGACGTACAGTATATAATATAATAATTAGATGCTTCTTGTTGACTTAACATGAGAGTAGTCCACCACTGTGGTGTAACAGTTTGCATGCCTGACTGTGAATAAGCGGGCCCAGGTTCAAATCCTGATTGGCACAAGTTACCTGGTTGAGGTTTTTTTCTGGGGTTTTCCCTCGGCCCATTAAGAGCAAATGCTGGGTAACTTTCGGTATTTGACCCTGGACTCATTTCGCTGGCATTATCACCTTCATCTCAGTCAGGCGCTAGATAACCATAGCGGTTGATGAAGCTTCGTAAAGTAACCAATTAAAAAACATGAGAGTATATTTTGCCATTTATAAAATATATGTGTGTTTGGAAGTAAATCCCGAAAAGACAAAGTATATGATTATGTCTCGTGACCAGAATATTATACGAAATGGAAATATAAAAATTGGAGATTTATCCTTCGAAGAGGTGGAAAAATTCAAATATCTTGGAGCAACAGTAACAAATATAAATGACACTCGGGAGGAAATTAAACGCAGAATAAATATGGGAAATGCGTGTTATTATTCGGTTGAGAAGCTCTTATCATCCAGTCTGCTGTCCAAAAATCTGAAAGTTAGAATTTATAAAACAGTTATATTACCGGTTCTTCTGTATGGTTGTGAAACTTGGACTCTCACTCTGAGAGGAACAGAGGTTCAGGGTGTTTGAGAATAAGGTGCTAAGGAAAATATTTGGGGCTAAGCGGGATGAAGTTACAGGAGAATGGAGAAAGTTACACAACACAGAACTGCACGCATTGTATTCTTCACCTGACATAATTAGGAACATTAAATCCAGACGTTTGAGATGGGCAGGGCATGTAGCACGTATGGGCGAATCCAGAAATGCATATAGAGTGTTAGTTGGGAGACCGGAGGGAAAAAGACCTTTAGGGAGGCCGAGACGTAGATGGGAGGATAATATTAAAATGGATTTGAGGGAGGTGGGGTATGATGATAAAGACTGGATTAATCTTGCACAGGATAGGGACCGATGGCGGGCTTATGTGAGGGCGGCAATGAACCTTCGGGTTCCTTAAAAGCCATTTGTAAGTAAATAAGTAAGTATAAAATATATGTGTTTTTGTCACTAGGAAAGGCAAGGTTCTGAAGGAATCTGAACGGCACATCATTACCTCTGAAGGCACTGTGAGGAAGCTCGTAATCAAGAAGGTTACCCTTGAAGATCAAACTGATTACTCTTGTGTGGCTGTGAATGTAAAGACAACCTCAAAATTGAAAGTTGAAAGTAAGTATTTTCTTATGTTCAGGAATAGTTGGTTATAGATTTAATGTAGTGTGACAATGCCAAGGTTTTAAGTTTTTTTTCTTCCAAAACTTAATTTTGAAGAAATAATACTCGGTTCAAATAAGCAATATGTAATACACATACACAATGCATTTTTTTTTTTAGTCGACCTGGTTGGCAAGTTGGTATAGTGCTGGCCTTCTATGCCCAAGGTTGCGGGTTCGATCCCGGGCCAGGTCGATGGCATTTAAGTGTGCTTAAATGTGACAGGCTCATGTCAGTAGATTTACTGGCATGTAAAAGAACTCCTGCGGGACAAAATTCCGGCACATCCGGCGATGCTGATATAACCTCTGCAGTTGCGAGCATCGTTAAATAAAACATAACATTTAACATTTTTTTCTACCAAAAAAAGGTATCGGTACTCACGAAAATTTACAAGTTATACAGATTTATAATAGCACTTGAATTCGGAACGTAAAGCCCTTCTTCTTCATGGAATCACAGCTTGCTGTTTATAACCATTGTCGATTTTAGAATTAATTTTGCCATTCTATGAAGAATTGTTAATTTAAAGAAGTTGAAAGAGCAAAGCTGCCATGTAGCCCAAATACTGAATTAAATTTACATTGTTCTCTGTGAAATCTGGAGACTCTAACAGGAGCTTACATTACTAATAAAATTGTTTTCTTTTTCAGTAATTGAAACTGCGCCGAGAATAAATGTAGATGTTCTGAAAAAGGAGTACAAGGTTAAGAAAGGTGAAGATGTTACCATTGAAGTGAAATATACTTCCACACCAACTCCCAATGACGAATGGTTTGTCAATGGAAAACTGGTGAAGAAATCAAAACGAGTAAGTTCTACATATTTCAGTTAACTATTTCATCCCATTATTGCCGGTTTCGAATGTGTGTACTGGAACAAAGAAAGTAGGATTTGAAATCTTTCGTGGTATACTCTCTGTCTGATTTGACATTCTGTAATAATTTATTCCCATGATCATATATTCATATTTATGTACATTTCCGTTTATACCGGGACTGTAAGTAGAATTGACGAGGTTCAAAGTCAGCCATGGGTGATGAATTTTTCTTAAGTCCAAAGTATGGCTTCCTCAAGGAACTTTGTGGCACATAAAATTCTTACAATGTTCAATCAGTAAATTAATATGCTACACAAAATTCTTAATGACAGTTGTATTGTTGAGCTACAGTCCCTATCTTCAGATGCAGATGATTCTGCTGAATAATAGCCGGGGTGCAAATTAAGATTTCTGATGATAGAATCCTAGATAGAAAATACCATACATAAAATTATTATTATCCTCATTCGATACAGCTCAACACTTGGTCGCATTGAATTGCTTGTCTTGCATCTTGATCATAATAATAATTATATCCATGAGCAGGCTGAAGATAAGATGTGTAATTCCTATGTTATTGATTGTTGTCAGCTTGCCGGTGATGATAATACATCAATATTATTTTCTTTGCTTTCTTTATACTTTATAAAGTATATTCGTATTAAAATAATAAAATTATATTTTGTAAGGGTGGGATAGAAGTTATCCCTGGCAGGGATGTTAATATGAATTTATGAGGGGGGATAACTTTCCAACAGGGGGAGGAAATTCCTCCCATCCCCCTTTAATTCGCACCTTGATAATAGCCATAGTGCACTGTGTTAGTCACTACCTTCATATATACAATATTGTTATCGGAATAATGAATTTCATCTTACAGCCTTCCCACAGAAATGCAATCCAACTCTGACTAAAAAACTTTTAGAAATCTCTTATTCGGAAGCATTGTGAAATAACTTATCATATGAAACAGTATTTTTTGCTATAAATTATCAGAATTGTAGAGAACGTGACTTATTACGAAGCTTATTTTTTGTACGAAGAAGAAGTCCTCTAAGTGAGCTTATTGAGCCTTACCGCTGCTAAACTAGGAATGATTTTTCAAGTCCAAATAATTGCGCTTTTGTACATCTCAGCTATGTGGTGCCATCTGATGGTTCAACCTGCACGTCTTTAAATTCCGTGGAGCCGCAATAGAGTGTCCATCCACACCCTCACTTCATATGAACAAAAGAAACTTGTTTTTAACGCCATTAAATTACCTGAGTGCTTGAAATGATAACAGAAGAGAACTAAATTATTACAGGGATGCATGTTTTTACCAAGACTAACTTATCAATGAGGTCGTAGCATTTTCAAGTTAGATAGGTAAATTACTTTCTCTGTTTCACTGCTCTGGTCCTGAGCTTCGCTGTTGAAGAGTATTAACTAACTTACCTTATTTAAAATTTCAGATAACTCAAACATTAACTGAGGCATCTGCCAGTTTGACAATCAAGAAAGTGGAAGAGGAAGATGTTGGCAGCTACACAATCAGACTCTCCAATAATTGTGGAGAAGCATCGGCAGAGCTGACGCTTATTTTGATGGGTAAGAGATTAATATAGCAAACTGCATAACAAATACGATTCCAGTACTATTTATTTAAATAAAACATCCTTAATATACATCTACATTACACACTTTTTATCACTAAAGAATTTAGTTATAATGACAACTGTTAGTTTTAATTTGAACACCTAAATGTTGTCATTATAACTAAATTCTTAAGTAAAACATCTTTGTCTAGCTTCTTTGCTGTAGCTAAAGCAGTAGTATTTCTAGTTACAAATTCTCAGCAGAGATATGTTGTTTTGTCTTGTCCTAGGCAGTGTCCTTACAGTACCCAAGAAGTGCCACTACTTTCGAACATCTAGCATTGATTCAAAATCACCAAAGCATACTAGTTCATTGTAATTGTCTAATTGTGGGTACGTTTGATTAATTTTTTCTCACATACCA